>NC_090386.1:103248848-103481348 GCF_036365525.1 Heterodontus francisci
TGCGATTAGGCAAGACTTAGGATGCGTAGGATGGGGAAGGAAACTGCAGGGGATGGGCACAATCGAAATGTGGAGCTTATTCAGGGAGCAGCTGCTGCGTGTCCTTGATAAGTATGTACCTGTCAGGCAGGGAGGAAGTTGTCGAGCAAGGGAGCCGTGGTTTACTAAAGAAGTTGAAGCGCTTGTCAAGAGGAAGAAGAAGGCTTATGTTAGGATGAGACGTGAAGGCTCAGTTAGGGCGCTTGAGAGTTACAAGCTAGCCAGGAAGGATCTAAAGGGAGAGCTAAGAAGAGCGAGGAGAGGACACGAGAAGTCATTGGCGGATAGGATCAAGGAAAACCCTAAGGCTTTCTATAGGTATATCAGGAATAAAAGAATGACTAGAGTTAGATTAGGGCCAATCAAGGATAGTAGTGGGAAGTTGTGTGTGGAATCAGAGGAGATAGGGGAAGCATTAAATGAATATTTTTCGTCAGTATTTACAGTAGAGAAAGAAAATGTTGTCGAGGAGAATACTGAGAGACAGACTACTAGGCTAGATGGGATTGAGGTTCACAAGGAGGAGGTGTTAGCAATTTTGGAAAGTGTGAAAATAGTTAAGTAGAGTAGAGTAGAGTAGAGACAGCCCTGGTAATTATAGACCTGTGAGCCTTACTTCGGTTGTGGGTAAAATGTTGGAAAAGGTTATAAGAGATAGGATTTATAATCATCTTGAAAAGAATAAGTTCATTAGAGATAGTCAGCACAGTTTTGTGAAGGGTAGGTTGTGCCTCACAAACCTTATTGAGTTTTTTGAGAAGGTGACCAAACAGGTGGATGAGGGTAAAGCCGTGGATGTGGTGCATATGGATTTCAGTAAGGCGTTTGATAAGGTTCCCCACGGTAGGCTATTGCAGAAAATACGGAAGTATGGGATTGAAGGTGATTTAGTGCTTTGGATCAGAAATTGGCTAGCTGAAAGAAGACAGAGGGTGGTGGTTGATGGCAAATGTTCATCCTGGAGTTTAGTTACTAGTGGTGTACCGCAAGGATCTGTTTTGGGGCCACTGCTGTTTGTCATTTTTATAAATGACCTGGATGAGGGTGTAGAAGGGTGGGTTAGTAAATTTGCGGATGACACGAAGGTCGGTGGAGTTGTGGATAGTGCCGAAGGATGTTGTAGGCAACAGAGGGACATAGATAGGCTGCAGAGCTGGGCTGAGAGATGGCAAATGGAGTTTAATGCGGAAAAGTGTGAGGTGATTCACTTTGGAAGGAGTAACAGGAATGCAGAGTACTGGGCTAATGGGAAGATTCTTGGTAGTGTAGATGAGCAGAGAGATCTTGGTGTCCAGGTACATAAATCCCTGAAAGTTGCCACCCAGGTTAATAGGGCTGTTAAGAAGGCATATGGTGTGTTAGCTTTTATTAGTAGGGGGATCGCGTTTCGGAGCCACGAGGTCATGCTGCAGCTGTACAAAACGCTGGTGCGGACGCACCTGGAGAATTGCGTGCAGTTCTGGTCACCATATTATAGGAAGGATGTGGAAGCTTTGGAAAGGGGGCAGAGGAGATTTACTAGGATGTTGCCTGGTATGGAGGGAAGGTCTTACGAGGAAAGGCTGAGGGACTTGAGGTTGTTTTCGTTGGAGAGAAGGAGGAGGAGAGGTGACTTAATAGAGACATATAAGATAATCAGAGGGTTAGATAGGGTGGATAGTGAGCGTCTTTTTCCTCGGATGGTGATGGCAAACACGAGGGGACATAGCTTCAAGTTGAGGGGTGATAGATATAGGACAGATATTAGAGATAGTTTCTTTACTCAGAGAGTAGTAGGGGCGTGGAACGCCCTGCCTGCAACAGTAATAGACTCGCCAACTTTAAGGGCATTTAAGTGGTCATTGGATAGACATATGGATGAAAATGGAATAGTGTAGGTCAGATGGTTTCACAGGTCAGCGCAACATCGAGGGCAGAAGGGCCTGTTCTGCGCTGTAATGTTCTATGTTCTAAGCAGAATTTAGGGAGTTAGGAGCCAAGTTAAAAAGTAGAACCTCAGAGGTAGTAATCTCAGGATTGCTACCAGTGCCACGTGATAGTCAGAGTAGAAATGAAAGAATAGTCAGGATGAATGCGTGGCTTGAGAGATGGTGCAGGAGGGAGGGGTTCAGATTTTTGGGACATTGGGACCGGTTCTGGGGGAGGTGGGACTATTACAAATTGGACGGTCTACACCTGGGCCGGACTGGAACCAATGTCCTTGGGGGTGCTTTGGCTAACGGTATTGGGGAGGGTTTAAACTAATGTGGCAGGGGGATGGGAACCAAATGAGGAGGTCAGTGGACAGTAAGGACGTAGTAACTAAAGCCTGTAAGGAACTAGATAATGAAGTCAGCGTGACTAAGGAAAAGAGTAGACAGGGAGCAGATGATGAACGCAAAGGGACTGGTGGTCTGAGGTGCATTTGTTTTAATGCAAGAAGTGTAGTAGGTAAGGCAGATGAACTTAGGGCCTGGATTAGTACCTGGGAGTATGATGTTATTGCTATTACTGAGACTTGGTTGAGGGAAGGGCATGATTGGCAACTAAATATCCCAGGATATCGATACTTCCGGCGGGATAGAGAGGGAGGTAAAAGGGGTGGAGGAGTTGCAGTACTGGTCAAAGAGGATATCACAGCTGTGCTGAAGGAGGGCACTATGGAGGACTCGAGCAGTGAGGCAATATGGGCAGAACTCAGAAATAGGAAGGGCGCGGTAACAATGTTGGGGCTGTACTACAGGCCTCCCAACAGTGAGCATGAGATAGAGGTACAAATATGTGAACAGATTATGGAAAGATGTAGGAGCAACAGGGCGGTGGTGATAGGAGATTTTAATTTTCCCAACATTGACTGGGATTCACTTAGTGTTAGAGGTCCAGATGGAGCAGAATTTGTAAGGAGCATCCAGGAGGGTTTTCTGGAGCAGTATGTAAATAGTCCAACTTGGGAAGGGGCCATACTGGACCTGGTGTTGGGGAATGAGCCCGGCCAGGTGGTTGAAGTTTCAGTAGGGGACTACTTTGGGAATAGTGATCACAATTCCGTAAGTTTTAGAATACTCATGGACAAAGAAGAGAGTGGTCCCAAAGGAAGAGTGCTAAATTGGGGGAAGGCCAACTATACCAAAATTCGGCTGGAGCTGTGGAATGTAGATTGGGAGCAGCTGTTTGAAGGTAAATCCACATTTGATATGTGGGAGGCTTTTAAAGAGAGGTTGATTAGCGTGCAGGAGAGACATGTTCCTGTGAAAATGAGGGATAGAAATGGCAAGATTAGGGAACCATGGATGACAGGTGAAATTGTGAGACCAGCTAAGAGGAAAAAGGAAGCATACATAAGGTCTAGGAGGCTGAAGAAAGACGAAGCTTTGAAAGAATATCGGGAATGTAGGACCAATCTGAAACGAGGAATTAAGAGGGCTAAAAGGGGTCATGAAATATCTTTAGCGAACAGGGTTAAGGAAAATCCCAAAGCCTTTTATTCATATATAAGGAGCAAGAGGGTAACAAGAGAAAGGATTGGCCCACTCAAGGACAAAGGAGGAAAGTTATGCGTGGAGTCAGAGAAAATGGGTGAGATTCTAAATGCATCGGTATTCACCGAGGAGAGGGACATGATGGATGTTGAGGTTAGGGACAGATGTTTGATTACTCTAGGTCAAGTCGGCATAAGGAGGGAGGAAGTGTTGGGTATTCTAAAAGGCATTAAGGTGGACAAGTCCCCAGGTCCGGATGGGATCTATCCCAGGTTACTGAGGGAAGCGAGAGAGGAAATAGCTGGGACCTTAACAGATATCTTTGCAGCATCCTTAAACACGGGTGAGGTCCTGGAGGACTGGAGAATTGCTAATGTTGTCCCCTTGTTTAAGAAGGGTAGCAGGGAAAATCCAGGTAATTATAAACCGGTGAGCCTGACATCAGTGGTAGGGAAGCTGCTGGAGAAGATACTGAGGGATAGGATCTATTCCCATTTGGAAGAAAATGGGCTTATCAGTGATAGGCAACATGGTTTTGTGCAGGGAAGGTCATGTCTTACCAACTTAATAGAATTCTTTGAGGAAGTGACAAAGTTGATTGATGAGGGAAGGGCTGTAGATGTCATATACATGGACTTCAGTAAGGCGTTTGATAAGGTTCCCCATGGTAGGCTGATGGAGAAAGTGAAGTCGCATGGGGTCCAGGGTGTACTAGCTGGATGGATAAAGAACTGGCTGGGCAACAGGAGATGTAATGTTCGAATTAAAATGGAGACGTGTGACCAGTGGTGTTCCACAGGGATCCATGCTGGGACCACTGTTGTTTGTGATATACATAAATGATTTGGAGGAAAGTGTCGGTGGTCTGATTAGCAAGTTTGCAGACGACACTAAGATTGGTGGAGTGGCAGATAGTGAAGGGGACTGTCAGAGAATACAGCAGAGTATAAATAGATTGGAGAGTTGGGCAGAGAAATGGCAGATGGAGTTCAATCAGGGCAAATGCGAGGTGATGCATTTTGGAAGATCCAATTCAAGAGTGAATTATACAGTAAATGGAAAAGTCCTGGGGAAAATTGATGGACAGAGAGATTTGGGTGTTCAGGTCCATTGTTCCCTGAAGGTGGCAACGCAGGTAAATAGAGTGGTCAAGAAGGCATACGGCATGCTTTCCTTCATCGGGCGGGGTATTGAGTACAAGGGATGGCAGGTCATGTTACAGTTGTGTAAGACTTTGGTTCGGCCACATTTGGAATACTGCGTGCAGCTCTGGTCGCCACATTACCAAAAGGATGTAGATGCTTTGGAGAGGGTGCAGAGGAGGTTCACCAGGATGTTGCCTGGTATGGAGGGCGCTAGCTATGAAGAGAGATTGAGCAGATTAGGATTATTTTCATTAGAAAGACGGAGGTTGAGGGGGGACCTGATTGAGGTGTACAAAATCATGAGAGGTATAGACAGGGTGGATAGCAAGAAGCTTTTTCCCAGAGTGGGGGTTTCAATTACTAGGGGTCACGAGTTCAAAGTGAGAGGGGAAAAGTTTAGGGGGGATATGCGTGGAAAGTTCTTTACGCAGAGGGTGGTGGGTGCCTGGAACGCGTTGCCAGCGGAGGTGGTAGACGCGGGCACGATCGCGTCTTTTAAGATGTATCTAGACAGATACATGAATGGGCAGGAAGCAAAGAGATACAGACCCTTAGAAAATAGGCGACATGTTTAGATAGAGGATCTGGATCGGCGCAGGCTTGGAGGGCCGAAGGGCCTGTTCCTGTGCTGTAATTTTCTTGCGGAACATCTCCGCTCAGTCCGCAAGCAGGACCCTGAGCTTCCGGTTGCTTGCCATTTCAACACTCCCCCCTGCTCTCATGCTCACATCTCTGTCCTGGGATTGCTGCAGTGTTCCAGAGAACATCAACGCAAGCTCGAGGAACAGCATCTCATCTACCGATTAGGCACACTACAGCCTGCCGGACTGAACATTGAGTTCAATAATTTCACAGCATGACAGCCCCCCACTTTACTTTCATTTTTAGTCATTTTTAGTTATTTTTTCTTCCTCTTTTTTGCATTCCTTTTTACATTTTTTACAATCTTTTTTTGCATTTATTTCATTTCATCTTAGTTTGTTCAGTTTGCTTACCCACTGTTTTTTTCAGGTTGTTTTTCTTCAGGTTTGCACTTGCTGATGTTCTATATTCAGTATATTCACACCTAATCTGTACTCATGCTTTGTCTTTCAACACACCATTAACATATTGTTTGCCTTTGCTCCGTGACCTTTTGGTCAGCTATGTGGCCTGGTCCAATCTGCACCTTCTCCTTTGTTATCTCTTGCCCAACCCCCACCTCACTTGTTTATAATCTGTGACTTTTCTAATATTTGTCAGTTCCGAAGAAGGGTCACTGACCCGAAACGTTAACTCTGCTTCTCTTTCCACAGATGCTGCCAGACCTGCTGAGTGAATCCAGCATTTCTTGTTTTTGTTTCTGTAATTTTCTTTGTTCTTTGTTCAGAGTTAACGTTTCGGGTCAGTGACCCAAAGAAGGGTCACTGATCCGAAACGTTAACTCTGCCTCTCTTTGCACAGATGCTGCCAGACCTGCTGAGTGGTTCCAGCATTTCTTGTTTTTATTACAACACTCATGAAGCTTGGCACCATACAGGACAAAGCAGCCCACTTCATTGGCACCCCATCCACCACCTTCAACATTCACTCCTCCACCACTGAGGCGCAGTGGCAGCAGTGTGTACCATCTACAGGATGCACTGCAGCAACTCACCAAGGTTCCTTCAACAACAAACCCATGACCTCTACCACCTAAAAGGACATGGGCAGCAGATGCATAGGAACAACACCACCTGCAAGTTCCCCTCTAAGCCACACATCATCCTAACTTGGAACTATATCACCATTCCTTCACTGTCGTTGGGTCAAAATCTTGGAACTCCCTATATAATTGATTAATTACTTGACTTAATCAAAGCATAATCAGATTTATCAGAGACACATCAGAGACGCCATCTATGATGCAGCAATGACCACCGATGGCAAACGTGTGAAGCGGAATGCAGACTGGTTTCAATCTCACATTGAAGAGCTGGAACCTGTCATAGACGCTAAGTGCATTGCACTGCTGAACTACAAGAAATCCCCCAGCGAGTTAACATCCGTAGCACTTAAAGCAGCCAGAAGCACTGCACAAAGAACAGCCAAGCGCTGCGCAAATGACTACTGGCAACACCTATGCAGTCATATTCAGCTGGCCTCTGACACCGGAAATATCAGAGGAATGTATGATGGCATTAAGAGGGCTTTTGGGCCAACCATCATGTAGATTGCCCCCCTCAAATCTAAATCAGGGGACACAATCACTGACCAACGCAAGCAAATGGACCGCTGGGTGGAGCACTACCTAGAACTGTACTCCAGGGAAAATGTTGTCACTGAGACCACCCTCAATGCAGCCCAGTCTCTGCCAGTCATGGATGAGCTGGACGTACAGCCAACAAAATCGGAACTCAGCGATGCCATTGATTCTCTAGCCAGCGGAAAAGCCCCTGGGAAGGACGGCATTACCCCTGAAATCATCAAGAGTGCCAAGCCTGCTATACTTTCAGCACTGTACGAACTGCTTTGCCTGTGCTGGGACGAGGGAGCAGTACCACAGGACATGCGCGATGCCAATATCATCACCCTCTATAAGAACAAGGGTGACCGCGGTGACTGCAACAACTACCGTGGAATCTCCCTGCATAGTGGGGAAAGTCTTCGCTCGAGTCGCTTTAAACAGGCTCCAGAAGCTGGCTGAGTGTGTCTACCCTGAGGCACAGTGTGGCTTTCGAGCAGAGAGATCCACCGTTGACATGCTGTTCTCCCTTCGACAGCTACAGGAGAAATGCCGTGAACAACAGATGCCCCTCTACATTGCTTTCATTGAACTGACCAAAGCCTTTGACCTTGTCAGCAGACATGGTCTCTTCAGACTACCAGATAAGATCGGATGTCCACCAAAGCTACTAAGTATCATCACCTCATTCCATGACAATATGAAAGGCACAATTCAACATAGCGGCGCCTCATCAGACCCTTTCCTATCCTGAGTGGCGTCAAACAGGGCTGTGTTCTCGCACCTACACTATTTGGGATTTTCTTCTCCCTGCTGCTCTCTCATGCGTTCAAGTCTTCAGAAGAAGGAATTTTCCTCCACACAAGATCAGGTGGCAGGTTGGTCAACCTTGCCCGTCTAAGAACGAAGACCAAAGTACGGAAAGTCCTCATCAGGGAACTCCTCTTTGCTGACGATGCTGCATTAACATCTCACACTGAAGAGTGTCTGCAGAGACTCATCGACAGGTTTGCGGCCTGCAACGAATTTGGCCTAACCATCAGCCTCAAGGAAATGAACATCATGGGACAGGACATCACAAATGCCCCATCCATAAATATCGGCGACCACATTTTGGAAGTGGTTCAAGAGTTCACCTACCTAGGCTCAACTATCACCAGTAACCTGAAATCAACAAGCGCATGGGAAAGGCTTCCACTGCTATGTCCAGACTGGCCAAGAGAGTGTGGGAAAATGGCACACTGACACAGAACACAAAAGTCCAAGTGTATCAAGCCTATGTCCTCAGTACCTTGCTCTACGGCAACGAGGCCTGGACAAAGTATGTCAGCCAAGAGCAACGTCTCAATTCATTCCATCTTCGCTGCCGCCGGAGAATCCTTGGCATCAGGTGGCAGGACCATATCTCTAACACTGAAATCCTCGAGGCGGCCAACATACCCAGCATATACACCCTACTAAGCCAGCGGCGCCTGAGATGGCTTGGCCATGTGAGCTGCATGGAAGATGGCAGGATCCCCAAGGACACATTGTACAGCGAGCTCGTCACTGGTATCAGACCCACCGGCCATCCTTGTCTCCGCTTTAATGACATCTGCAAACGCGACATGAAGTCCTGTGACATTGATCACAAATCGTGGGAGTCAGTTGCCAGCGATCGCCAGAGCTGGAGGGCAACCATAAAGGCGGGGCTAAAGCGTGGCAAATCGAAGAGACTTAGCAGTTGGCAGGAAAAAAGTCAGAAGCGCAAGGGGAGAGCCAACTGCGTAACAGCCCTGTCAACCAATTTTATCTGCAGCACCTGTGGAAGAGTCTGTCACTCTAGAATTGGCCTTTATAGCCACTCCAGGCGCTGCTTCACAAACCGCTGACCACCTCCAGGCGCTTACCCATTGTCTCTCGAGACAAGGAGGCCAAAGGTGAAGATGAATCAGACTTAGTTTTAAATCAATGTCTACAAAGTAACCTTCAAAAATTCAATACAGGTTTAATACAGGTTTTCTTTTTAAATCAAGAACAAAGTAGAAGTAAAATTCAAAAATATAAAAATGCAAAAAGTAGTGGCTGTAGGCCTCAGATTGAAATACTATTAGTGAGTAAACACAGCTGTTCCTGCCTGAAATAAACACAAGATGCTATAAATGGCAACTTTAAAATTGACATTAATGGTTATCACTTCTTGGCCAATAAAACAACTGTCTGCTTTGGATGTGGATGTTTTAATTGGTGGAGACTGTATTCTGTTTGGTTCAAGTCACTGCACCTCAGGAAGGAGGATATACTAGCCCTAGAGGGATTACAGCACAGATTCACCAGAATGATACCAGGACTAAAGGCTTAAATAATGAGGAAAGATAGCATAAACTTCGGGTTTATTCTCTTGAGTTTAGATAGTCGAGGAGCGATCTAATTGAGGTGTTTGAACTAGGCCATTTAGGAGTGAAATCAGGAAGCACTTTTTCAGATCTCTAAAATACTGCAGCCAGAAAATGTAGATTTTATTGCAGGTCTATCCATTTCTGTGGCACAATTATCCATGTTCCAAATATATTTGTACACTAAGGAAAGATGTTGAATCAGTTTGGGTGGAGCCAAGAAACAGCAAGGGGCAGAAAACATTGGTGGGAGTTGTTGATAGGCTACCAAACAGTAGTGGTCATGTTGGCACAATATAAATCATGAAATTAGAGGTGCATGTAACATGGGTAATACAGTAATAATGGGTGACTTCAATTTACATATAGACTGCAAAAACCTAATCAACTCGAATGCTGTGAATTCCTGGAGTGTGTATCAGATGGGTGTCTTGAGCAGTACAGTGAAGAACCAACTAGGGATCGGGCTATTTTAGATTTAGTATTATGTAATGAGAAAGGGCTAATTAATAACCTTGCTGTAAAGGAGCCTTTGGGAAATAGTGACCATAATATGATAGAATTTTAGATTAAGTTTGAAAATGATATAGTACATTCTGAGACTAGGGTTTTGAATCTGAACAAAGGGAACTATGAAGGTGTGAGGGATAAATTGGCTATGGTGGATTGGGAAAATACATTAAAAGATTTGATGGTAGACAGGCAATGGCTAGTATTTAAAGAAGTATTACATGGTCTACACATATACATTCCTCTAAGACACAAAAACCCAAAAGGAAAGATGAATCAACCGTGACTAATGAAAGAAGGTAAAGATTGCATTAGATCAAAGGAAGTGGCTTATAAGGATACCAGAAAAAGTGGAAAGCCCGAGGATTGGGAGTAATTTAGAATCCAGCAAAGGATGACCAAGAAACTGAAAAAGAGATTATGTATGCAAGCTAACGAGAAACATAAAGGCAGACTGTAAAAGCTTCTTTAGGTATGTGAAAAGGACAAATGTGGGTCCATTACAGGCACAGACAGGAGAATTTATAATGGAAAATAGGGAACTGGCAGAGAATCTAAACAATTACTTTGTGTCTGTCTTTACAAAGGAAGATATAGGAAATCTCCCAAAAATGCAAGGGAAACAAGGGACTTGTGAAAATGAGGAACTGAAAGAAATTAGTATTAATAATGAGGTAGTACTCAAAAAATTAGCTGGATTGAAAGTTGATAAATCCCATGGACCAAATGAGCTACATCCCAGAAAATTGAAGGAGGTTTTTATAGCGGATGCATTGTGGTTATCTTTCAAAATTCTATAGATTCTGGAAAGGCTCCTGCGTACTGGAAAGTAGCAAATGTAACCCCATTGTCTTCCAGTTGTTTTGTGCTTTCCTTCCAAGTGTCCCTATTGTCCATCACCTCAGCCAGGTGAACGGCACAGCTAGGAGCACTGACCACTACTGGGTACATTATTCTCTGAGAAGTTTCTCGAGTATCCCTTAACCCATGTGGCATCAATTAACATTGGAAAACCCTGTCTGGTGTAACAGAAGCTGACTTTTTCTTATCTTGGGGTGTCAAAGGAATTTGACATGATTCCTCCAACACATTTGTCTCTCCAAGACACATGATATTGCCCACTCTGTCCATATAGTCCTTTAAATGAAAATTTTGGTAGGAGTCTACCTTCTTTACCGCAGTTACTTTGCGAGAGTCTAGAACCATAGAAAAATTACAGCACAGAAGGAGGCCATTCAGCCCGTCATATCCGTGCCGGCCGAAAAAACTAGCCGCCCAATCTAATCCCACTTTCCAGCACCTGGTCCATAGCCCTGCCGATTACAGCACTTCGGGTGCATGTCTCGGTACCTTTTAAAAGAATTGAGGGTTTCTGCCTCCACCACCGTTCCTGGCAGTGAATTCCAGACACCCACCACCCTCTGGGTGAAAAATGTTTTCCTCATGTCCCCTCTAATCCTCCTACTAATCATCTTAAATCTGTGCCCCCTGGTAATTGACCTTTCCACTAGGGCAAACAGGTCCTTCCTGTCTACCCTATCTCGGCCCCTCATAATTTTGTACACCTCCATTAAGTCACCCCTCAGCCTCCTCTGTTCTAAGGAAAACAACCCTAGTCTATCCAATCTTTCCTCAAAGCTGCAACTTTTGAGCCCTGGCAACATTCTTGTAAATCTCCTCTATACTCTCCACAGCAATTATGTCCTTTCTGTAATGTGGTGACCAGAACTGTACACAATACTCCAACTGTGACCTATCCAGCGTTTTATACAGTTCCAGCATTACATCCTTGCTTTTGTATTCTATACCTCGGCCAATAAAAGGAAAGCATTCCATATGCCTTCTTCACCACTCTATCTACCTGTCCTGCCATCTTCAGGGACCTGTGGACATGCACTCCAAGGTCTCTCATTTCTTCTACCCCTCTCAATATCCTCCCATTTATTGTGTATTCCCTCGCTTTATTTGCCCTCCCCAAATTTTATTTTAAATAAAAATTAAAAAATTAAAAATAAAAATAAAATAAAATAAATGCATTACCTCAGACTTATTTGGATTGAATTTCATTTGCTACTTTTCTGCCTACTCAACCAAACCATGAATATCTTTCTGGAGTCGACAGCTATCCTCTTCACTATCAACAACATGGCCAATTGTTGTGTCATCAGCAAATTTCCCAATCATGCCTCCCACATTTAAGTCCAGATCATTAATATATATCACAAACAGCAAGGGACACAACACTGAGCCCTGTGAAACACCACTGGAAACAACTTTCCATTCACAAAAACATCTGTCTACCCTTTGTTTCCTGTCCCTGAGCCAATTCTGGATCCAACCTGTCACATTCCCCTGTATCCCATGGGCTTTCATTTTACTGACCAGTCTGCCACGTGGGACCTTGTCAAATGCCTTACTAAAATCCATGTAGACCACATCAACTGCACTTCCCTCATCAATCCTTCTTGTTACTTCCTCAAAAATCTCAATTACATTAGTAAGACATGACATTCCCTTAACAAATCCATGATGACGATCCCTGATTAATCCATGCCTTTCTAAGTGGCAGTTTGTCCTGTCCCTCAGAATAGATTCTAACAATTTACCCACCACTGAGGTCAGACTGACAGGCCTATAATTATTTGGCCTATCCCTCACACCCTTTTTAAACAATGGTACAACGTTTGCGGACCTCCAATCGTCTAGTACTTCTCCTGTATCTAGTGAGGATTTGAAGATGATCCTCAGCACATTCGTTATTTCCTCCCTGGCTTCCTTTAACAACCTGGGATGCAATCCATCCAGCCCTGGTGATTTATCCACTTTCAAGGATGTCAGACCCTCTAGTACTTCCTCTCTGATTATGCTTATTGTATCTAATATTTTACACTCCTCCTCTTGAACTACAATGTCTGCATCAACCCTCTCCTTTGTGAAGACAGAGACAAAATAACTCATGAAGAACCCTGCCCACATCTTCTGCATCCGCGCATAAATTCCCTTGTACATCTCTGACAGGCCCTACCCTTTCATAGTTATCTCCTTGCTCTTAATGTACTGACAAAACATCTTTGGGTTTTCCTTGATTTTACCTGCCAATAATTTTTCATGTCCTCTCTTTGCTTATCTAATTTCCTTTTTTACTTCACCCCTGCACTTTTTATACTCCTCTAGGCTTTCTAAAGTATTAAGATTTTTGTGATCATCTAAAGCTTTCTTTTTCTGCTTTAACTTACCCTGTAAGCTTCTAGATAACTAGGGAGCTCTAGATTTGGGAGTACCACCCTTTATCTTTGTGGGGACATGCCTACACCATGTCTGTAGTATCTCGCTTTTGAATGTCTCCCACTGGTTTGCCACTGATTCTCCTTCAAGTAGCTGTATCCAGTCCACTTTCGCCAGGTCAGCTTCTTAAAATTGCCTTCCCCCAATTTAGAATTTTTACTCCCGTTTTATCTTTGTCCTTTTCCATGATTATGCTAAAACTTACTGTATTATGGTCACTATCTCCAAAATGGTCACCCACTGTTACTTCCTCCATTTGCCCAGCTTCATTACTGAAGACTAAATCTAGAATTGCGCCTCCTCTCGTTGGGCGTGTTACGTGCTGGCTAAAAAAGTTCTCTTGAACACAGTTCAAGAATTTTGTCCCCTCTGTGCCCTTCACACTATTTGTATCCCAGTTGATATTGGGGTAGATGAAATCCCCAACTATTATTGCACTATAGTTTTTGCGCTCATAAATTTGCCTACATATTTGTTCTTCTACCTCCCTCTCACTATTTGGGGGTCTATGGTACACTCCTAGTAGTGTGGCTGCCCCTTTTTTATTTCTGAGCTCCACCCATCATTTGATGATTCATTTAGCATATCATCCCTCCTCAAAGCTGTTATTGATTCCTGAACTAATAATGCGACACCCGCTCCTTTTTTATCTCTCTCTCTATCCCACCTGAAAACTATATATCCAGGGATGTTGAGTTGCCATTCTTGCCCCTCCTTAAGCCAAGTTTCCATTGTAGCAACGATATCATGTTGCCATGTATTTAACTGTGCCCTCAGCTCATCAGCTTTACTTACTATACTCCTTGCATTTAAATAAATACCCTTTAACACTGACAAATTCCTGTGCTGCACACTTTTTAACCTTTGCTTCTTCTGCCTTTCAGACTCACTCACTAATTTTCTGCCTCCTGTTCACTGCCCTGAAATTGTCCTATCTAAGACTATGCCCAGGTTCCCATCCCCCTGCCAAGCTAGTTTAAAACATCCCCAACAGCACTAGCAAACCTTCCTGCAAGGATATTGGTCCCAGTCCTGTTCAGGTGCAGACTGTCCGGCTTGTACAGGTCCCACCTTCCCCAGAACTGGTCCCAATGCCCCAGAAATCTGAAGCCCTCCCTCCTGCACCATCTCTCCAGCCACACATTCATCTGGTGTATTTTCCAATTTCTATACTCACTAGCACGTGGCCTTGGGAATAATCCGGAGATTATTACCTTTGAGATCCTGCTTGCAAATCTTGTTCCTAACACCCTAAACTCAGCCAGCAGGACCTCATCCCTATTTCTTCCTATGTTGTTGGTACCAATGTGGACCACTACCTCTGGCTGTGCACCCTCACCCTCCAGAATGCCCTGTAGCTGCTCAGTGATATCCATGACCCTTGCACCAGGGAGGCAACACACCATTCTGGAATCACTTCTGGGACCACAGAAATGCCTAACTGTTCTCCTAACTATAGAATCCCCCATCACTATTGCTCTCTTGTCCTTTCTCCTCCCTCCCTGCACAGCTGAGCCACCCATGGTGCTCTGGTCATGACTCTCACTGCACTCTCCCATCGGTATTCAGAACTGAATACCAGTTAGAAAGTGGGATGCCCTCTGGGGACTCCTGCACTGCCTGCCTTGGCCTTCTTGTATGTCTGGCAGGCACCCAGTCCCTCTCTGCCTGTGCTCTCTTAAGCTCCGGGATCAGTACCTCCTGAAACGTGCTATCCACATAGTTCTCTGCCTCATGGATGTACCACAGTGACTCCAGCTGCTGCTCAAGTTCCGAAATCCAGAGCTCAAGCTTCTGCAGCCGGTGACACTTGATGCAGATGTGTTTGTAAAGGACACATGGTGCGTCCACAACTTCCCACACACCACAGGAGGCACATTCCGCTTGGCCGAGCTGCCCTGCCATTACCTAGCTTTACAAACTAACTATTGCTAATGTACTAAATGGAATAACTTACCAGTTACTGGCCAATCAGCTTCTTCCCCTGTACTGTGGAGGCTGAAAAGGCAGAAAAGAAAAGAAAGACTGCAAAGAGCACCTCTTTCCCCTAGTCAGTAAAATCCCTCACATACAACTCACAGCCTGACTCTTTCCAAACAGCACTATTCTAAGTAGTAGTTATTAATAAATTCTTTCTTTTTCTTCTTTCTTCTTCTTTTGGGCCTCCTTATCTCGAGAGACAATGGATACGCGCCTGGAGGTGGTCAGTGGTTTGTGAAGCAGCGCCTGGAGTGGCTATAAAGGCCAATTCTGGAGTGACAGGCTCTTCCACAGGTGCTGCAGAGAAATTTGTTTGTTGGGGCTGTTGCACAGTTGGCTCTCCCCTTGCGCCTCTGTCTTTTTTCCTGCCAACTACTAAGTCTCTTCGACTCGCCACAATTTAGCCCTGTCTTTATGGCTGCCCGCCAGCTCTGGCGAATGCTGGCAACTGACTCCCACGACTTGTGATCAATGTCACACGATTTCATGTCGCGTTTGCAGACGTCTTTATAACGGAGACATGGACGGCCGGTGGGTCTGATACCAGTGGCGAGCTCGCTGTACAATGTGTCTTTGGGGATCCTGCCATCTTCCATGCGGCTCACATGGCCAAGCCATCTCAAGCGCCGCTGACTCAGTAGTGTGTATAAGCTGGGGATGTTGGCCGCTTCAAGGACTTCTGTGTTGGAGATATAGTCCTGCCACCTGATGCCAAGTATTCTCCGAAGGCAGCGAAGATGGAATGAATTGAGACGTCGCTCTTGGCTGGCATACGTTGTCCAGGCCTCGCTGCCGTAGAGCAAGGTACTGAGGACACAGGCCTGATACACTCGGACTTTTGTGTTCCGTGTCAGTGCGCCATTTTCCCACACTCTCTTGGCCAGTCTGAACATAGCAGTGGAAGCCTTACCCATGCGCTTGTTGATTTCTGCATCTAGAGACAGGTTACTGGTGATAGTTGAGCCTAGGTAGGTGAACTCTTGAACCACTTCCAGAGCGTGGTCGCCAATATTGATGGATGGAGCATTTCTGACATCCTGCCCCATGATGTTCGTTTTCTTGAGGCTGATGGTTAGGCCAAATTCATTGCAGGCAGACGCAAACCTGTCGATGAGACTCTGCAGGCATTCTTCAGTGTGAGATGTTAAAGCAGCATCGTCAGCAAAGAGGAGTTCTCTGATGAGGACTTTCCGTACTTTGGACTTCGCTCTTAGACGGGCAAGGTTGAACAACCTGCCCCCTGATCTTGTGTGGAGGAAAATTCCTTCTTCAGAGGATTTGAACGCATGTGAAAGCAGCAGGGAGAAGAAAATCCCAAAAAGTGTGGGTGCGAGAACACAGCCCTGTTTCACACCACTCAGGAATAAATTACACTAATTAAAACAAAATCTTAGTAGTACTAACCTTATCACTTACAAGGTAGCTATTTGAGGCTTTTAAAATAAAACAACTTTTTGCCTGATTTTTTTAAAGCTATTTACAGGTAATAACAGCTATTACTTACCTAACCAATCAGCTTACATATTTCCCATGAAGACACTGTTAGTTTATTTTTTTCCTCTTTTGAAACTCAGCGCATGCCGACACAGCCGAATGCTCTGGATCCACCTCCTCCCAGGTCTGCTACCAACTGCTGCTGCTCTGGTCTAAAGTAGGAAAGGGTCTTGAGCCCCGTTCTTTATTTCACAGGTCCCGCTCCAGATCTGTCTCCTTCCAGGACCGCCATCAACTGCTGCTGCTCCGGTCTGAGGTCTATGCAAGTTTGAGCCGACCCATCAGGTTTAGGTAATAAGACCATCTGCTAATTCCAGCTGTCCTGACTAGGTTCAACTAAGCTGCCCTTCAGCATGCATTGTACCTCTGCTTCCACTTGGACCTGTCTGTCTGGACCTAAGCAGCAAGGATGTTGTTTTAAAGGAATGGTTCCCCCTATACACACGTCATGTGTGGCTAAGGTTGTACATCCCAGCTTATCCCTACAAACTTTTTGAAACATTGTGAAAAGTCTGGTTAGGTTTTCACGCTGTATTGTCTCTAAGTGTAAAAGCATATTGTCTAATTTTCCTAGCCATTCTGTATTCGCTAAGCTGTTAGTTGGAGGTTCAACCTGAGAATTTCCTAGGTTTGCTTCTGCCTCAGCCTCACTATCCTTTTCCTTCTCAACAGTCCAGTTTACCTGACATACCTGTAATGGCTTATCCTCCTCCCTGCGGTAATATTGTTTGAGCATATTGGTGTGACACAACCGGTTCTTCTTCCCGTGATCAGGGGTGTCAATCAAGTAACCTACTTTACCCACTCTTTACACCACTCGATAGGGGCCACTGAACCGTGCTTTTAATGGTTCTCCCTGTAATGGTAACAACACTCATACTTCATCCCCTGGTTTTATGGCAGGTTGTGGTTTTCCCATCATTTGACACGTACGGCATGTAAAATTGTCTCGCATCCTTTGTAAGACCTGGCCAGTAACAATGTTTGCTTATGTGTGATTTGGTCTTCCAAATTCACCTATGTCCTGCAAAAGTAATGTTGTGTGCTAACCTTATTAATCCTTGACGATATTTAGGTGGTACCACTATCTGTTTGTCATGCAGACCCTCACCCGCCAAGAATGAGGCAGATTAATTTTGCCACATGGACATGAAACTTAAAATTGTTGCTGGGAAGAAAAGAGAGCCTATGACAAGGAATTGCCAGGCCACTCGCCAGAAAGACATTTTTGCATACTCGCAGGCAGTGTTGGAACAAAGGAACAAGTCACTGCTCCCAATAAACAAAAAACGTGGTCAGACCAGTTTAGTCACACGACTAACTGGCTGTTGCAGGAATTTGAACTTGTCACAGAGTTTTGAAGTGAGACAGAAAGCTCTTTGCTCCTGGACGGAGAACATCTCTCTCCTGCCTGCTCTTATCTCTTTCTCACGGAACTGAAAACCACTGAAGACATATGAACCCCAAGAGAGAAAAGTCTCCTATAGTGAACAAGGTTTAAGAAGAATACTGGGCCCCAACACAAAGCAAGATCTACCTACAAGCAAGGACTACAAAGCGTTCAAAGCACAGTAACAAAAGCCCCTCTTCAGAGATTGCCTCAAATCTCTCCACTAGTTTTCTTCTGTTCTTTTCTGTCTCTATTTGCATATGCATATCGCATATGTATGCTGGTGTGGGGCGTGGTGTGTATCCCTAGGCGTTAACAGAATTAGATTTTAAGTTTTAATAAAATTTCACTTTTCTTCTTTAAACCTAAGAAAGCCTGTTTGTGTTCATTTCTTTGCCTTATAATTGGAAAGTGGTGAACAAGGATTCACCCAGGGGGACCTCAAAACACAGGGTGTTTAAACATTCAATCATGTTACAGTCAGACCAGGTGAAGACTAAAAGGGACCCCTAGACACCTTTCTCACCTGGGTTGTAACAGAACTGTGGGTGCTAGCATCTGGAATTTCACCCACAGACAAATGAGAGAAATTGGAAGTGGGACGCCAAATTGTTCCCAATCAAAAAAGAACAAGATTAATACAGGTTTTCTTGTGGTTGTGCATGATTGAATCCTAACATGTCTGCAACTGAAGCTGGTAGCTCTCCAAGCCAGGGTGAAGTAACTTGGGATAAGTTAAAAGCACTGTCTATGGAGGAGTTGAGGAAAATGGCTGAGCAGTGTGGGATCACTGTACATGGCAAGGCAAGGAAATCTGAACTCCTAAGACAAGTGGCCAACCATTTTTCCCTTGAATCTGAAGAAATAGAAGCAGTTAAAAGCAGATTCCGACAGGGTATTGTGAGCAAAGATACAATTGGAACAGAGGAAACCTGAATTAGAGGAAAGAGAAAAAGAGAGAGAAAGGCAGGTGAGGGAGAAAGAGAGAGCCTTCCAGAAGGAATGGGAAGAGAAAGAGAGAACCTTCCAAAAGGAACGTAAAGAGAATGAAAGGCGGGGAGAGAGTGAGAGAGAGAAAGAATATTCCAGAAAGAATGTGAAGAGAGTTGAAGCGGCTTGAGTTAACTAGGGGGCAATTGAGTGACCCCAGTGAAAGCATGGCCAATATGGAGGAGCATAATTCAGGGCTGGGTACAGAATTGCTAAAACTCGCTCATTTAATCCCAAAATTCAATGAAGAAGATGTGGAAGAATTTTTTGTGTCTTTTGAGAAACTGGCAAGGCAGCTAACATGGTCAGCTGAGACCTGGTCTCTTTTACTGCAAAGCAAGCTAACTGGAAAAGCCCATGAGGTTTATTTCTTGTTGCCAGATGAGAATTCATCAAATTATGAACTGACCAAAAATGCTATCCTCGGGGCATATGAATTAATACCTGAAGCCTATCGCCAAAAGTTTAGAACCCTCAAAAAGCAAGCTAATCAAACTTATCTGGCGTTTGAAAGAAGTAAGCAGCTGGCTTTTGACCAATGGCTGAGGGCTCTTAAAATACAGCTCAGCTATGAGACTCTTAGAGAAGTAACAAAAACACGAAATGCTGGATTCACTCAGCAGGTCTGGCAGCATCTGTGGAAAGAGAAGCAGAGTTAACGTTTCAGGTCAGTGACCCTTCTTCGGAACTGACAAATATTAGAAAAGTCACAGATTATAAACAAGTGAGGTGGGGGTTGGGCAAGAGATAACAAAGGAGAAGGTGCAGATTGGACCAGGCCACATAGCTGACCAAAAGGTCACGGAGCAAAGGCAAACAATATGTTAATGCTGTGTTGAAAGACAAAGCATTAGTACAGATTAGGTGTGAATATACTGAATATTGAACATCAGCAAGTGCAAACCTGAAGAAAAACAACCTGAAAAAAACAGTGGGTAAGCAAACTGAACAAACTAAGATGAAATGAAATAAATGCAAAAAAAGATTGTAAAAAATGTAAAAAGGAATGCAAAAAAAAAAGGAAGAAAAAAAAGAAAAAATAACTAAAAATGACTAAAAATGAAAGTAAAGAGGGGGGCTGTCATGCTGTGAAATTATTGAACTCAATGTTCAGTCCGGCAGGCTGTAGTGTGCCTAATCGGTAGATGAGATGCTGTTCCTCGAGCTTGCGTTGATGTTCTCTGGAACACTGCAGCAATCCCAGCAATCCCAATCTTAGAGAAGTAATCCTGTTAGAGGAATTTAAAAACTCTTTTCCACTCTCAATAAAGACCCATGTAGAGGAGCAGTGGGTTCAGGGAACCCGCCAAGTGGCCATTCTGGCCAATGAGTTTGCTTTAATTTATACATCAGTTTCCCAGGGGAGAACCTTTCCTAATCACCCCCACAAATCTAAAAAGGACAAAGGGTGGGAAGGTGATCTCCATCCAGGTAGTCCTGGGCGAGAAAGGAAAGCAGGAGACACAGGGGGCCCTCCTCCAGCCCAAAAAGAAGGTGCTGTGAGCAACAGTGAGACCCAGAGATCTGTGTGCTTCCATTGTAATAAGGCAGGGCATTCAAAAGCTGAATGCTGTAAACTAAAGGGAAAACCAGTAGGGTTAATCAGGGCACACCTGCTCAGTGAAGACAGGACCCTGATGGAACACCCAGTAGAACAATCTGTGGCTTTAACTGCAGTAAGAGTGCAACCCAGGAAGCTTACTTTGGCCAGAGCAGGAAATGTTAAAAGGATTCCTGAAGCTTATCATGGTTTTTTGTCTGAAGGGAAAGTAACCCCATACTCCGAGTGGGGCCACCAAGCCCATTGTGATTCTCAGGGACACAGGAGCCACTAGATCCCTTTTACTGGGAAAAGGCCTGACCTTTCCCCCAGAAAGTGCAGTGAATACCAAAATTGTGGTGAATGGTATCGGAGAGTAGTGTATGCCTGTACCTGTACACTGGGTGCACCTGGAGTGCGACCTAGTTTCAGGACCGGTGACCATAGGGATTGTTGTTAGTTTGCCTGTGGACAGGGTTGGCCTGCTCCTTGGTAATGACCTGGTGGCGGTGAAGGTGGTCGCACCACCCCCCCCCCACCAAGTAGTGAAAGAAAGACCGTAGGAGGTCAGAGAGACAGGGTAGTGGCAGGGGACGGTTCCCTGCAGAGTCCCTGACTGTTTAATGGATCAGGCCATGATCAAACCAGCTCCCCCAGAGGAGACTGAATTAGCACTGCAGGCAGATGACCAGGTCTGTCTGTCTGAGACTTTCTTTGGAAAGTTAGGAGACGCAGGGAATAAATTAAATGGATTTTCCCTAGTTGAGCCTCAGCGAGCTGACCCAGTATTGCAAGTTAGCACAGACTGCCCAGTCTGAAAGTGAAGCAGAGGGAGTCCCTGATTGCTACTATTTAAAGAATGAGATACTGATGAGGAAATCAGGTCCTCACAGACCAGAGAGCAAGAAGTGGGCAGTAGTTCACCAGTTAGTGGTGCCGCAGAGGTACCGGCGAGAAATATTAAGAAGGGCCCACGAGACTACCATGGCTGTACCTGCCAGTATATGAAAGACCAAAGCCCGCATAAGACAGCAATTTGACTGGCCAAAACTCCACAAAGACGTGGTGGAGTACTGCATGAGTTGCCACATGTGCCAGGTTGAGGGGAAACCCCAACCTACAGTGAAAGCTGCACCCCGAGGTCCTGTACTGGTGTTAGGAGGACCCTCCAGCCCAGGGCTGGTGATCTGTAAGGGACCCTTGCCGAGAACAAAAGGGGACAGGCAGGCACACGCTGGAAAAAGTTTAGAAAGAGAAGGGGAAAAAAGTGACCAAGAGGGCAGGTTAAAGGAGGTCCGGGAGCAATCCCGGATGAAAATCCCTACTGTCCAGTCAGCTAACCCTGAAAAATGTGAAACGCTAGACCCCACGTCCTCCTGTGTAAATGAAGATTCTAGAAGCAGCTCACCAGAGTTGCTAACAGCATTTACAGGAACCTGCAGAGACAAAGAGAGACCTTGAGGTGGCACAGAAACCATGATGGTGATGCCTCACCTAGTCGAAGTGCCACAGGAGAGTGCAGTCAAGTCTGCACATATACTTGCAGGCAGGAATGTCCCAGAGAACAAAGGGCAGATTAACCAAGAATCGTCCTCCGCAGTCGGAGGAAAAGGGAACCACTCATCCCCTGAAGTCAAAAGCCTTTGCATGACCTGCAAAGCACTGAAAGAGAGTTTAGGATAGACCTGCCCACTACTAACACACCTGAGAAAAAAAGTGACCTCAACAGGAACAAAACCTGGCATGGGCAAACTGAAGAAAAGCTTCCCCAAAGAACCAGATGGCTACTGGGGTGCCAAAAAGGGGAAATTAAAGCAGTACTGGCACCCAGAAAAGACAATTTTAATAAACTTTAAGATTTATGAATGAATGGAAATGAATGAGAGAAACGCATGGTTTTTCTTTCTGTATCTTATATTTCTCACAAACCTTTTACTGAAATGTGTCTTTTTTTTCAAATTGCTTTTCATTCCCCTGGGTGTGGAGGTGTCATGCAGGCCCCCACCTACCAAGAATGAGGCACATTAATTACGCCACATGGACATTAAACTTAAAATTGTTGCTGGGAAGAAAAGAGAGTCTATCACAAGGAATTAGAATTAAATTAGAACATTACAGTGCAGTACAGGCCCTTCGGCCCTCGATGTTGCGCCGACCTGTGAAACCATCTGACCTACACTATTCCATTTTCATCCATATGTCTATCCAATGACCACTTAAATGCCCTTAAAGTTGGCGAATCTACTACTGCTGCAGGCAGGGCGTTCCACGCCCTTACTACTCTCTGAGTAAAGAAACTACCTCTCACATCTGTCCTATATCTATCACCCCTCAACTTGAAGCTATGTCCCCTCGTGTTTGCCATCACCATCCGAGGAAAATGACGCTCACTATCCACCCTATCTAACCCTCTGATTATCTTATATGTCTCTATTAAGTCACCTCTCCTCCTCCTTCTCTCCAACGAAAACAACCTCAAGTCCCTCAGCCTTTCCTCGTAAGACCTTCCCTCCATACCAGGCAACATCCTAGTAAATCTCCTCTGCACCCTTTCCATAGCTTCCACATCCTTCCTATAATGCGGTGACCAGAACTGCACGCAATACTCCAGGTGCGGTCTCACCAGAGTTTTGTACAGCTGCAGCATGACCTCGTGGCTCCAAAACTCGATCCCCCTACTAATAAAAGCTAACACACCATATGCTTTCCTGTGTTTAGCTGTGTCCCTATTCTGCTAGGAGTCTGCATCCCCTCACCCTGCCAAATTAGTTTAAACTCCTCCC
Organism: Heterodontus francisci; assembly: GCF_036365525.1. Taxonomy (NCBI): domain Eukaryota; kingdom Metazoa; phylum Chordata; class Chondrichthyes; order Heterodontiformes; family Heterodontidae; genus Heterodontus; species Heterodontus francisci. The sequence goes on from NC_090386.1 coordinate 103,272,041, forward strand.
AACAGCACTAGCAAACCCGCCAGCAAGGATGTTAGTCTCCCTCTGGTTCAGATGTAGACCGTCCCGCTTGTACAGATCCCACCTTCCCCAGAAACGGTACCAGTGGTCCAGGAATCTAAAACCCATCCTCCTGCACCAACCCTTAAGCCACGCATTCATCTGTGCTATTCTCCCATTTCTATACTCGCTCTGTGATGTTCTTGCCCATTCATGTAGCCTGTCCAAGTCCCATTGAAGCCTCCTTGCATCCTCCTCACAACTTACATTCACACCTAGTTTTATGTCATCAGTAAATTTGGAAATATCACATTTGGTCCTGTCATGATTCATAGAACATAGAACATAGATTCTGGTTTTTTTCCCAGGAAATATGCGGTGTGCCTTTAAGACAGCAAAGGATCAGTACTGCTTTAAGGCAACAAGCTCCAGGGTCTGTGAGCCAAAGTGCATTTTGGATACTCCGCAACAGCCATTCAGAGACCGAGAACAAGATATACAATGTTGCAATTGACTTTTTAAACTAGATGAAAAACTGTTTTTTAACAGACACAGACACATACTGTTCTCCCAGCAGGGACTGAAGGAAATAGGAGAGCTCTCCCTTTGTCTATTTAAACCCTATTTATTATAGTCTCTCAAAATTCTAAAGAAGCTTCAAGCCAGATTAAATACTTAAAAGAAAATAACCAATTACTTTAACTACTGAACTGTAATTGCTGTGTATATCGCTGGAGAAGAAGAGCAACACTTCAACTGCTGAACTAGACTACAGACTGTCCTACTGTTGAAGAAACTTTTTTCTCCCCCATCGGACAACTGTGAAGACTTCAAGCAACCTTGGACCATTTCTACATTGGGAAGATTCCATTTTGGCAGGAGAGTAAATCTGCAAGGAGGTTGTTATTTCTATTTTTTAAATGTTGTTTATATCTTAGTAGTGTTTAAGAATTTAGTTCTCTCTAATAAACAGTTAATTTGTTGATCTAAAGATACCTGGTTTGGTTCGCCTCATTCGGGGGTTAATAGATGGTTCAATTCGGCTGTGGATTTCTTTGATTTGGAATGTTTAAAGTGATATGTTAGGCGATCTGTGGGGTGACAGGATTGAATTGACAGTGTGTTGCTGCCACAGCAATCAGAATTATATATTTTGATTGGGGGCTTTGTCTTGAGCGGTTGGTCATAACATATTAATTGGGGGCTCGCTCGCAATTGAATCATATTTTAATTTAAGTGACTCACGTCTGGGATCAGAATCAGACTAATTTGGAGGGCTCATATTTGGGATCATATTAATTACTTATCTCTGGGATAACATATTTAAATTGGGGTCTTGCGTCTGGCATCATATTTAATTGCTGTTGTATGTGGGATCATATCAATTGGAAATTCAATTGTTGGAATCTAAATCTAATGCCAATTACAAATAAATAAAAGAACCAGATCTCTTGTATAATAAGATACAGTCTATACCATTGTAATGGTATTAGTGGTTACAGCAGAATTTTTGGGAAAGCAGAATGTTTCCCCGAGTGACTTGATAACTTTAACTAACTAAGAGCAAATTTTAAAAATTGGCAGCGAAATTGGAGTTGGAATTGGAATTGAAATCAGGTGCCAAAATAGCAGAGATAATTGACATAATAGCCAAACACCTGGAATTAGTAGAAGAAGATGATGATGATGATAATGATGATGAAGGGCATTACGAGGAACAAGAAAGTAGTAGGTCAGAGAGTGATGAAGTGGTATTGGCTAGGATTCAGTTAGAAACCAAAAAAATCCTGAGGCAGAAAAAGAATTAAGAAAACCAGAATTGGAAAAAGAGGAAAGGGAAAAAGAAAAAGCAATAGCAATAAGAAAACTTGAATTCTAAGACAGGGAGAAAGAGAGGGAATTTAAGTTAAAAGAGATGGAACTAAGACAAAAGGGGAGTCTTGAATCCAGGGAAAATTCGAGTCAGGAAGAATCTGAATTTAGCACAGGATCCAGCAAAAAGTTTTTAAAATTTATACAGGCTCTTCCTAAGTTTGAGGAAAGGGATGTAGAGGCATTTTTCATATCTTTTGAAAAAATAGCCAAACTGATGAAATGGCCATAAGAAAGCTGGACACTGCTTATGCAGGACAGGTTGGTAGGCAAAGCTCATGAAGCTTATGCCATGATTCCTGAAGAGGCTTCTGCAGATTATGAGATGGCAAAAAAGGGCTATTCTCGCTGTGTATGAGTTAGTCCCTGAAGCTTACCGTCAGAAGTTTAGGAACTTACAGAGATTGGCTGGGCAGACATATTTAGAATTTGAGAGGGTGAAGCAAATTACTTTTGACCGTTGGATACGGGCATTGAAGATCAAAACCACATATGAGAACCTTTGAGAATGATTCTCTTAGAAGAGTTTAAAAACACCATTCCGTCAGTAATGAGAATTCATATAGATAACCAAAAGGTTTCGAAAGCTAGGCAAGCAGCGTAAATTGCTGATGATTATGAGCTTGTGAATAAGCCAACCTATTTTGTCCGTGATCCCCATAAACCCGAGAAGGATAGAAAGTGGAAGAATGGAAGGAAGGCAAATAGCCGGGGACAAGAAGGAACAGCTGGGAATGCCCCATGATCATGTCCTCAGGTCAGAAAGGAAGGTGCTGAGGGTAGAAGTGAGGTTCACAAGCCAAAGTGTTACCATTGCCACAAAACAGGTCGTCTTTGTTCAGAGTGCTGGAAATTACGAAGTAAACCCATAGGACTTGTTGGGGTATGCAAAGCTAGTGCAGAGGAAAAGACTCTGACTGAGACTATAGCAGACCGGTCTACAGCTTTAACGACAGCTGTGAAACCAGATACTAAAACTAAAAGGAGTGCAGTGGTTAAGAATAAAATACCTAAGAGTTATAATAAATTTTTGTCAAAAGGGAGAGTAACTGCATATCCTGTAAGTGAGGCAGGAAAACCTATCATTATACACAGGGGCACAGGAGCAACCCAAACTCTCTTGCTGGGGAAAGATATAAGGTTTCCACCAGTGAGCACCTTGAAGCTAAGGTTTTAGTAAATGGAATTGGCGGGGAGCATATACCCGTCCCTTTGTATAAAGTATGCCTAGAGAGTGAGTTAGTATCTGGGATAGTAACTGTAGGAGTTGTCCACAGTTTGCCAGTAAAATGAATTGATCTACTCCTAGGAAATGATTTGGCTGGATCAAAAGTATCAGTTTCTCCTATAATTACAGAGGAACCAAGTGAAATTAAGGAAACGGAGCAATTACAGGAACAGGTTCCAGGAATATTTCCTGAGCAATGGCTAAACAGGATCCATTGTCAAAGGTAAAAGGGGCACCACAAATAGATAGCCAAGTATCTGAAACCTTATTTGGGGATTTAGATAATCCAAATGAGATGTTTATCTATCATCTATCATTGCAGCACTGCAAGCTGATCCAGGATATAGTGAATAGCACAGACAGCTCTTTCAGAAGCTGAGCCAAAAGGAGTTCCTGAAGGCTATTATATGGCAAATGGGGTTTTGAGGAGGAAATGGAGACTGCCTCGTAGACCTGCTGAGGAAGACAGGAAAGTTGTTGAACATGTTACGACCAGGTGAGAAAGGTGTCTAGGGGTCCCTTTTAGCCTTCACCTGGTCTGACTGTAACAGGATTTAATTATTAAACAAACTGTCTTTTGAGGTTCCCCATGGTGAATCCTTGTTTATCGCTTTCCAATAATAAAGCAAAGAAATGAACACAAACAAGCTTTCTTAGGTTTAAAGAAGAAAAGTGAAATTTTATTCAAACAAACTTGAACTCTAATTTGGTTAACGCCTATGGATACACACCGTGCCCCATGCCAGCATGCATACATGATGCACACATGCAAATAGAGACAGAAAAGAGCAGAAAAAAATAGTGGAAAGGTTTGAGGCAATCACTGAAGAGCGGTTTTTGTTACTGTGCTTCAAACTCGCTGTAGTCCTTGCTTGTAGGTAGATCTTGCTTTTCGTTGGGGCCCAGTATTCTTCTTAATCCTTGTTCACTGTAGGAGACTTTTCTCTCTTGGGGTTCATATGTCTTCAGTGGTTTTCAGATGTTCTTAGTCCAGGAGCAAAGAGCCTTCTGTCTCAGTGGCAAGTTCAAATTCCTGCAACAGCCAGTTAGTCGTGTGACTAAACTGGTCTGACCACGTCTTCTGTGTATTGGGGGAGTAGGGATTTGTTCCTTTGTTCCAACACTGTCTGCGAGTATACAAAAATGTCTTTCCGGCGAGGGGCCTGGCAATTCGATGTAGTGGCCATTTCGGAGACATGGGTAGAGCAGGAGCAGGAATGGATGTTGCAGGTTCCGGGATTTAGATGTTTCACTAAGAACAGAGAAGATGGTAAAAGAGGGGGGGGTGTGGCATTGTTAATCAAGGAGAGTATTACAGCGACAGAAAGGACGTTTGAGGACTCGTCTACTGAGGTAGTATGGGCCGAGGTTAGAAACAGGAGAGGTGAGGCCACCCTGTTGGGAGTCTTTTATAGACCTCCGAATAGTTCCAGAGATGTAGAGGAAAGGATAGCGAAGATGATTCTCGACAGGGGCGAGAGTAACAGGGTAGTTGTTATGGGGGATTTTAACTTTCCAAATATCGACTGGAAATACTATAGTTCGAGTACTTTAGATGGGTCAGTTTTTGTCCAGTGTGTGCAGGAGGGTTTTCTGACACAGTATGTAGACAGGCCAACCAGGCGCGATGCCATATTGGATTTGGTACTGGGAAATGAACCCGGCCAGGTGTTAGATTTAGATGTAGGTGAGCACTTTGGTGATAGTGATCACAATTCGGTTAGGTTTACCTTAGCGATGGGCAGGGACAGGTATATACCGCAGGGCAAAAATTATAGCTGGGGGAAAGGAAATTATGATGCGATTAGGCAAGATTTAGGATGCGTAGGATGGGGAAGGAAACTGCAGGGGATGGGAACAATCGAAATGTGGAGCTTATTCAAGGAGCAGCTACTGTGTGTCCTTGATAAGTATGTACCTGTGAGGCAGGGAGGAAGTTGTCGAGCGAGGGAGCCGTGGTTTACTAAAGAAGTTGAAGCGCTTGTCAAGAGGAAGAAGAAGGCTTATGTTAGGATGAGACGTGAAGGCTCAGTTAGGGTGCTTGAGAGCTACAAGCTAGCCAGGAAGGATCTAAAGGGAGAGCTAAGAAGAGCAAGGAGAGGACACGAGAAGTCATTGGCGGATAGGATCAGGGAAAACCCTAAGGCTTTCTATAGGTATATCCTCTGGTGACACCAACCCAGCCCTGGGACATTGGTCTCCAGTTGGTGGCAGCTTATCTGGGGGACACCACCCTTGGGGGCCTTGACCCCACTCAGGGTCACCTATGTTGGGGGTGATTGCCACTTTGGTGAGAGCAGTCGCAGGTTTCTTCACGTTTTATAGATCTGTGTCTGCCTCCTCACCTCTGTGGACTCGCCTTCAGCCACTCCCTGCAATTCTTAAGGGGTATCTAGGTTCCAAGGGCTCTCTCACACAGGGAGGGTACGTGTGCCTCACTGGCACCTCCCCCGAGTGGCAGGGGAACATGTCTCGAGGGTTTATCTCCATCGGCCCTCGTGTTCATGAGCTCGTAGCTAATCCAGCCGCCCTCGACTCTGTTCCCCAAGATTTACTATTATCAACCTTTCCTGTTGGTTGAGCCCTTGGAAGCTTCCTGCAGGCATCCTGCCTCGGAAGCCCAGTTGGGAGTCTGAGTCGGACCACGACCTCCAGTCATTTAGGCTTTCATGTATTTAACACGAGGGTGACCTTGAGTCTGAAACTGTGGCTTCTGGAAGTCCCTTCACTTGGGGGTTTGAGTCCATGCTTGGGGTTTTGCAAAAAGCCACAAGCATCGACCTTTGCTGGAATGTTTTTCCCTTGATAAGCGTCCTCCGGTTAAGGCCAAGTTAGACAGTATCCATAGGACCTCCAGCACCCTGCTTCACACCTTGCAGTTTACTGGTATCTGGTCAACTGTAGTCGTGAAGGTATCAGAAGGAAAGTTATCACCTGGTTCCACCCACAAGTGGGATCTGGCACAGCTTCCTGCAGGGTTTCACACAACTCCCCCAATTCCCTATCACCATATCCACTGGGGGGGGCGGCCTCACCGGCAGGTGAGTGGGTACGGAGTGTGGACCACCTACAGAGAACATCGACTGCAGCAGCTGGCTGTGTGGGTGCCCTCAATGCAGGAGCAGGGTCTATCGCCCAGTGGATCTTGCATCACCGATTAGTATGGCCAAGCACCTTGGGCTTTCTTCAGGTACTGCAGATGCCCCTTGGTGCCGAGGCCTTCTTTGGTGAGCAAGTGGAGGAGCTGCTGCGGCAGAACCTTCAGGCATTCCCCAATTGGCATTTAAGATGTAGACACTGCTCACTCTAGAACTTAGTCTGTAGGCCCCTTCCAACAACCCACCAATACACTCACTGTCACCAATCCACTCACCTCCAACAGCCTTTCCCAGGCTGTATCCGGAACGGAATGTCCTTTGTACCATGCTAGCTCCCTGCATTGCAGATTAGGACCTGGAATTCAGGCAGCTAGCAACACTTCATCTTTGATACCCTGTCCGGCTGCACCCCCCCAAGCAGTGATCCTGCCTTTGCCAGTTGGAAGGGGGGGGGATCACTCTTGGGTTAAAGAGACCAGAAGTAGTGAGTATCCTCTGGATTGGCAGCTTGAGCCTCCATGTTTCTCACAATGTGGTTTGCTTTGATGCTCAGAGGAACCATCTACCAGTGGCCATTCTGGCAGGTGACACCATGGTCTTTTAGTATTGGGACTGAGAGTCAGGGATAGTTCTCCAGAAGAGAACTGTTGGGGAGATTTCTCCAGGTGAAACTTCTGGATAACTATCCCCACTGCCAGTAATGTTTCCACAGCTCGCCTTTGTCACAGCATCTAAACTCGAGCTGATGCTTTTGGGGAACACTGTCTTCTCCAGGTTCACATTCAGGATGAATGGGCTTCCAGGCCAGTGGGCGTGCTTGAGCTCACTTGGTATTTCAACAGGCTCGGTCAGGGTGTGAACGGTATATTAGGACAGTGTGCACTTTCAGACTCGGGACGGCGGGGTAAGTCAGTGTGTCTGCAGACAGACAATATGACAGTAGTCCGGTATGTCTACAGGGTGGGACTCCCTCCTGGGTCCCTCTGTCAAGGAGATACGTTGCTTCCCATTGGTGCTTGTAGGACGGGGTGACACTTTTGCTGCCACATTTGGCCGGGGTGAACAACACAACAGTCAACACACTCAGCTGCTGTGTAGTTCACCTTCCGAGTGGATGATCCACACTGAGATGGTCCAGAATATCTTCAGGACTTGGCGGGGGGGGGGGGGGGGGTTTACCAGATCGATCGACTTGCTCGTATCACCGGACAATCCCCAATCTGCTGGGGGACCACAAGCAGTCATGGTGGAGGCTGGACTGTCTGTGGTTCTTTGGTTTTGAGATTCTGTTGCTCAGGGTAGCCTGATCTCCAGGATGCTCGGGAAATTTACAGCAGATGGTGGTTCTGGTTAACCCTTCATTGACCTCACAAACCGTCCTCCTTCTACATCCTGGTGTTGAATACTGCCGGTCTGATTTCAGGAGCCCACGGAGAAAGCCAAGTTATTTGGAGATTAAAGACGACCCTACTTTTAGTAAGGGAAACATCAGTTTTCATTCCAGCGTCCTCCACACACGGCTGGACACTGTCCAACTGGTGCTCAGGGTTAGAAGGGTGGAACCTGCATGGGAACATACTCCGGCTCCCAGGACAAGTTGATGAAAGTGGGTGTTATTCGTGGGAGCCAGCGCCAGAACCAAACAGTAAGCTGAAGGAGACTTGGGTCTTTCCAGCTTCTGATTGACGGTCTGGCTGTTCAGATGGAATGCCCATCAGATTAGGGTATAGCAGCAATGTGACATTCATGGTTGTGATGCTCACTTTTATCATGCCTGTCCTTGGTCTCTTTAGCCCCTGTTCACAGACAGGCCCCTCCACCCTCCTCGTCCTCAGCACTACTTGGTTCGTCGGCAGCAGTGCGTCTAGAATGTCTGAATGATGATCAGCGCCCTTGGAAGCTGATCCTTTGCAAGCTGCTCCCTTGTAAGGTTCTCTTCATTTTCCGAGTGACGAGGCTTTTTCCACCCACCTGGGTGCCCCTTGGGAATTGGAGGGGGTGTTTGGTATGTAGTTTCCTCGTTCTGGGTTGTCTTTGGGTGTCAACAAGCTGAGTTCTGGGGTGTGCTAAAATTGAACACAGCACGGGAGCCGGGGAGGGACGGAGGGAGGGGAAAAGCATGTGGGCGTGCCCTCGACGGATAAGGCATTGAAAAAATGACTTAAAAAGGAGGTCACACCTTACCAAGTTTTCCCCAGGGAAATTGTGCCGATGCATCCCGATAATTAGATCCACATTCCCCCCCATTTGGCCGTCAATATTTCAGAGCTGATGTTCCATCCAAACATTGCTGGCTCTGTAACTCAGTTCCAATCCACTGAGAGCCCAGCACAGACTAAAGGAATGGCATCAGTTCCCAACAAATTCAAAGATGTCACAGTTAGCAGGGAAGTGGGAACCCTGGACATGCTAGTACAGAGCTCGAGTGCAGATGGTTGGAGACTAAGCTCTGAGGCAGTGTGTTCAGATGGTGTCTGGGAAAGCTATTGTCTTGGAAAGCAGTGGCTGAAGAGGGCTAGAGTGATCTCCTGGACTCGTTTCGATCGCCTAAGGGGGTCGGAGAGGAATTTCCCAGATCTTTTTCCCAAATTGGCCTGGGTTTTTATGTCTGGTTTTTCGCCTCTCTCAGGAGATCACATGGTCGAGGGTGGGGTGGGGAGTCAATCTGTGTTGTGGTGAGAAGGAATCGCAGTTGTGTGGGACGTGCTGGACGGAGCAGACAGGAACCTATCCATCCGTCAATTCTCTATCAAGTCACGTTAATTCAACGACTTCAATGTGAAATCTGGAAATAAACGTGGATTCAAATTGGACAAACTTTTTGTGTCTTTTTCTGATTTGTGCGCGGGCTAGAATAAGGACCAGAAAAGCGAAGAGAAGAGTTCTCTTCATCTTCAGTTTGTTTTATTCATTCACGGGATGCGGGCGTTGCTGGCGAGGCCAGCACTTATTGCCCATCCCTTCTTGAAGAAAGCTGTGTGGTTTGTGAGGCTATTTCAGAGGGCTGCTTCGAGTCAACCAGGATGGCAGATTTCCTTCCCTGAAGGACATTAGTGAGCTAGATGGGTTGCTACAACAATCCCCTACTTTCATGAACACCATCACTGATACAAGATTTCTAATTCCAAATTCTGATTTGATTAACTGAATTTCAATTCCCCAGCTGTCTTGGTGGGATTTGAACTCGTGTCTCTGGATTACTAGTCCAGTAATATGACCACGATGCCAGTCTATTGCCCTTAGACAGAGCTGCTGATTGGGTGAACTCTCTGAGCCACTTACCAGGTAGGACCTGAACTGAATCCCCAGTCAGCCACACAAACGTACAGAAAGACTATCAGATCCATCGAGCTCGCCCCATCCAGTAGACAGTAGAACCTCACGCTCTCCCATCCCTCCTTACATATTAATGTAATCTCTTGGAATGGAAAGGACCCTCGCCAATTCAGGATAATCCTCTGCGCAGCTGCTCTGTCAACACCCTGAGGCTCCAGGAGGACACATCATAATCTAACCTGGCCACTAACTCCATGTAACTCACAATGTCCTCTCAGGAACTTAGCCAGTTCCTCTTTTAAAGGTCTCTCTGTTACACGTGTTTGTTCCAGAGGGTGACGAGCCTGTGACAAGTGATGGAGTGGTACAGCATAGAAGACCATTCGGCCCATCCTATTTGTGATAGATCTTGACTGGAGCCGCACACCCAGTCAGTCCCACCTGACCCAAAACTTGCCCAAATACAAACTGGTGGGAAGGAAAGAGACATACACTAAATACATGGAGAGCAGGGGACAGCAAGACAAGGGCAAATACAAAGATTAGAAGGAAGGTTAAAAAAAAACAATGAGGGCAAAGAGGAAGTGTGAAATTAAATTATCAAGGAATATAAAACAAAAGAGTAAAATATTTTACAGACACATAAATAAAACAACTGGAAATCTCGATGGGAATTGAGCCATTTAACGATGGACAGGATAATGTGCCAACAACTTATACTTATATTACATAGTACAGCATCTCAAGGTGCTTCACAGGATATAAAGCCACAAAAGGAGATATTAGGGCAACTTCATTCTCCTGTGCAGCGAAAACTGCCCGTGTACCAGAAACTTGTTCAGCCGGTTCAGTTGTGAGATTGAATGGAGGGACAGGGAGCTGCAGGTCATCCATGTGAGAGAAGAGAAGCAGCAACGAGTACTTTTGAAAATTCAGTTCAGAGGGGGGAAAAAATCCACATCAGTCCTTTCTCAAGTCTTGTCTGCAAACATCATGTCCATTGAAGACAACAGTTCACACACCCATGGGCTTTCACTCTGTTCTCAATGGTTTTTATTCTGCAAATTAATATGTCCACAGACACAGCAAAAAATAAGCATTACCCCAACTCTGATCTGTAAAAATATTTCAAAACTGCTTTTTGCTACACAAATTATACACTGTCCAGCATGACCTCATTTCAGCATCAGCAGAAACTCACTTCACCCTGGGTCTAGCTGCAAACTGAATCACCAGCTTCAGTTTCGCCTGATCCCTGATCCCTCAGAAGGGAAGGGGGGAGAATAGGAGAGCGATAGTGATAGGAGATTCAATAGTTAGAGGAACAGACAGGAGATTCTGTGGTCGCGAACGAGACTCCCGGATGGTATGTTGCCTCACGGGTGCCAGGGTCAGGGATGTCTCGGATCGAGTCTACAGGATACTTAAGGGGGAGGGGGAGCAGCCAGAGGTCGTGGTACACATCGGTACCAATGACATAGCTAGGAAAAGGGATGAGGACCTGAAAAGCAAATATAGGGTGCTAGGTTGGAAGCTAAAAGGCAGGACGAGCAGAGTAGTAATCTCAGGATTGATACCGGTGCCACGTGCTAGTGAGGCTAGAAACAGAGAGTGAGTGCAACTGAACACGTGGCTACAGAACTGGTGTAGGAGGGAGGGCTTCAGATATGTGGATCATTGGGATACTTTCTGGGGAAGGTGGGACCTGTACAAGAAGGACGGGTTACATCTGAACTGGAGGGGCACCAATATCCTGGGCGGGAGGTTTGCTAGAGCTCTTCGGGAGGGTTTAAACTCGTTTGGCAGGGGGATGGGAACCGGAGCTGCGGATCAGTGGATGGGGTAGCTGTTGAACAGGCAGATACAGAGTGCAGAGAGTCTGTGAGGAAGGTTAGACAGTTGACAGGGCAAAGTTGCAGCCAGTATGATGGGTTGAAGTGTGTCTATTTTAACGCAAGAAGTGTCAGGAATACGGGTGATGAACTTAGAGCATGAATCAGTACTTGGAGCTACGATGTTGTGGCCATTACGGAGACTTGGATATCACAGGGGCAGGAATGGATGTTGGATGTTCCGGGGTTTAGATGTTTCAAAAGGAATAGGGAGGGAGGTAAAAGAGGTGGGGGAGTGGCATTGCTAATCAGGGATAGTATCACAGCTGCAGAAAGGGAGGTCGTCGAGGAGGGTTTGTCTACTGAGTCATTATGGGTGGAAGTCAGAAACAGGAAAGGAGCAGTCACTTTATTGGGAGTTTTCTATTGACCCCCCAATAGCAACAGAGACACGGAGGAACAGATTGGGAGGCAGATTTTGGAAAGGTGCAGAAGTAACAGGGTTGTTGTCATGGCTGACTTCAACTTCCCTAATATTGATTGGAACCTCCTTAGTGCAAATAGTTTGGATGGAGCAGTTTTTGTCAGGTGTGTCCAGGAAGGTTTCCTGACTCAATATGTAGATAGGCCGACTAGAGGGGAGACTATGTTGAACTTGGTGCTTGGCAACGAACCAGGCCAGGTGGAAGATCTCTCGGTGGGAGAGCATTTCGGTGATAGTGATCACAACTCCCTGACCTTTACTATAGTCATGGAGAGGGACAGGAGCAGACGGGATGGGAAAATATTTAACTGGGGTTGGGGGAATTACAATGCTATTAGGCAGGAACTGGGGAGCATAAATTGGGAACAGATGTTCTCAGGGAAATGCACGACAGAAATGTGGAGGTTGTTTAGGGAGCACTTGCTGCCACTGCTGGATAGGTTTGTCCCGATGAGGAAAGGAAGGGATGGTAGGGTGAAGGAACCTTGGATGACAAGAGATGTGGAACAGCTAGTCAAGAGGAAGAAGGAAGCTTACTTAAGGGTGAGGAAGCAAGGATCAGACAGGGCTCTAGAGGGTTACAAGGTAGCCAGGAAGGAACTGAAGAATGGACTTAGGAGAGCTAGAAGGGGACATGAAAAAGTCTTGGCGGGTAGGATTAAGGAAAATCCCAAGGCGTTCTACACTTATGTGAGGAACAAGAGGATGACCAGAGTGAGAGTAGGGCCAATCAGGGATAGCGGAAGGAACTTGTGCCTGGAGGAGGTAGGGGAGGTCCTAAATGAATATTTTGCTTCAGTATTCACTAGTGAGAGGGACCTGGTCGTTTGTGAGGACAGCGTGAAAAAGGCTGATATGCTCGAACAGGTTGAGGTTAAGAGGGACGATGTGATGGAAATTTCGAAAGACATAAGGACAGATAAGTCCCCGGGGCCAGACGGGATATACCCAAGGATATTACGGGAAGCAAGGGAAGAGATTGCCGCGCCTTTGGCGATGATCTTTGCGTCCTCACTGTCCACTGGAGTAGTACCGGATGATTGGAGGGTGGCAAATGTTAAAGAAAGGGAATAGGGATAACCCTGGGAATTATAGACCAGTCAGTCTTACATCGGTAGTGGGCAAATTATTGGAGAGGATTCTGAGAGACAGGATTTATGATTATTTGGAAAAGCATAGTTTGATTAGAGACAGTCAGCATGGCTTTGTGAGGGGCAGGTCATGCCTCACAAGCCTTATTGAATTCTTTGAAGATGTGACAAAACACATTGATGAAGGAAGAGCAGTGGATGTGGTGTATATGGATTTTAGCAAGGCATTTGATAAGGTTCCCCATGGTAGGCTCATTCAGAAAGTAAGGAGGCATGGGATACAGGGAAGGTTGGCTGTCTGGATACAGAATTGGCCGGCCCATAGAAGACAGAGGGTGGTAGTAGATGGAAAGTATTCAGCATGGAGCTCGGTGACCAGTGGTGTTCCGCAGGGATCTGTTCTGGGACCTCTGCTCTTTGTGATTTTTATAAATGACTTGGATGAGGAAGTGGAAGGCTGGGCTAGCAAGTTTGCCGATGACACAAAGGTTGCTGGAGTTGTGGATAGTGTGAAAGGCTGTTGTAGGTTGCAACGGGACATTGACAGGATGCAGAGCTGGGCAGAGAAGTGGCAGATGGAGTTCAACCTGGAAAAGTGTGAAGTGATTCATTTTGGAAGGTCGAATTTGAATGCAGAATACAGGCTTAAAGACAGGATTCTTGGCAGTGTGGAGGAACACCGGGATCTTGGGGTCCACGTCCATAGATCACTCAAAGTTGCCACCCAAGTCGATAGGGTTGTTAAGAAGGCGTATGGGGTGTTGGCTTTCATTAACAGGGGGATTGAGTTTAAGAGCTGCGAGGTTATTCTGCAGCTCTATAAAGCCCTGGTTCGACCACACTTGGAATATTGTGTTCAGTTCTGGTCGCCTCATTATAGGAAGGATGTGGAAGCTTTAGAGAGGGTGCAGAGGAGATTTACCAGGATGCTGCCTGGACTGGAGGGCATGTCTTACGAGGAAAGGTTGAGGGAGCTAGGGCTTTTCTCATTGGAGCGAAGAAGAACAAAGAACAGTGCAGCACAGGAACAGGCCATTCGGCCCTCCAAGCCTGCGCCGATCTTGATGCCTGCCGAAACTAACACCTTCTGCACTTCCGGGGCCCATATCCCTCTATTCCCTTCCTATTCATATATTTGTCAAGATGTCTCTTAAACGTCGCTATCGTATCTGCTTCCACCACCTCCCCTGGCAGCAAGTTCCAGGCACTCACCACCCTCTGTGTAAAAGACTTGCCTCGCACATCCCCTCTAAACTTTGTCCCTCGCACCTGAAACCTATGTCCCCTTGTAACTGTCTCTTCCACCCTGGGAAAAAGCTTCTGACTATCCACTCTGTCCATGCCGCTCACAACTTTGTAAACCTCTATCATGTCGCCCCTCCACCTCCGTTGTTCCAGTGAAAACAATCTGAGTTTATCCAACCTCTCCTCATACCTAATGCCCTCCAGACCAGGCAACATCCTGGTAAACCTCCTCTGTACCCTCTCCAAAGCCTCCACGTCCTTCTGGCAGTGTGGCGACCAGAATTGCACGCAATATTCTAAGTGTGGCCTAACTAAGGTTCTGTACAGCTGCAACATGACTTGCCAATTTTTATACTCTATGTCCCGACCGATGAAGGCAAGCATGCCGTATGCCTTCTTGACTACCTTATCCACCTGCGTTGCCACTTTCAGTGACCTGTGGACCTGTACGCCCAGATCTCTCTGCCTGTCAATACTCCTAAGGGTTCTGCCATTTACTGTATACTTCCCACCTGTATTAGACCTTCCAAAATGCATTACCTCACATTTCTCCGGATTAAACTCCATCTGTCATTTCTCCGCCCAAGTCTCCAATCGATCTATATCCTGCTGTATCCTCTGACAATCCTCATCATTATCCGCAACTCCACCAACCTTTGTGTCGTCCGCAAACTTACTAATCAGACCAGCTACATTTTCCTCCAAATCATTTATATATCCTACAAACAGCAAAGGTCCCAGCACCGATCCCTGCGGAACACCACTAGTCACATCCCTCCATTCAGAAAAACACCCAACCACTGTTACACTCTGTCTTCTGTGTTCTGTTTCCATCTTGCCAGCTCACCGCTGATCCCGTGTGACTTCTCCTTTTGTACCAGTCTGCCATGCGGGACCTTGTCAAAGGCTTTACTAAAGTCCATTTAGACAACATCCACTGCCCTTCCCTCATCAATCATCTTCGTCACTTCCTCAAACAACTCAATCAAATTATTAAGACACGACCTCCCCTTCGCAAAAGCATGCTGTCTCTCGCTAATAAGTTTGTTTGTTTCCAAATGGGAGTAAATCCTGTCCCGAAGAATCCTCTCTAATACTGACGTAAGGTTCATCGGCCTATAATTTCCTGGATTATCCTTGCCACCCTTCTTAAACAAAGGAACAACATTGGCTATTCTCCAGTCCTCTGGGACCTCACCTATAGCCAATGAGGATGCAAAAATTTCTGTCAAGGCCCCAGCAATTTCTTCCCTTGCCTCCCTCAGTATTCTCGGGTAGATCCCATCAGGCCCTGGGGACTTATCTACCTTAATGCTTTGCAGGACACCCAACACCTCCTCCTTTTTGATAATGAGATGACTGAGACTATCTGCACTCCCTTCCCTAGGCTCATCATCCACCAAGTCCTTCTCCTTGGTGAATACTGATGCAAAGTACTCATTTAGCACCTCACCCATTTCCTCTGGCTCCACGCATAGATTCCCATCTCTGTCCTTGAGTGGCCCAACCCATGCCCTGGTTACCCTCTTGCTCTTTTTATATGTATAAAAAGCCTTGGGATTTTCCTTAATCCTGTTTGCCA
Source organism: Heterodontus francisci (assembly GCF_036365525.1). NCBI lineage: Eukaryota > Metazoa > Chordata > Chondrichthyes > Heterodontiformes > Heterodontidae > Heterodontus > Heterodontus francisci. The sequence goes on from NC_090386.1 coordinate 103,287,746, forward strand.
ATGACTTTTCATGACCCCTTTTAGCCCTCCTAACTCCTTGCTTAAGTTCCTTCCGACTGTCTTTATATTTTTCAAGTGCTTCATCTGTTCTTAGCCTTCCAGCCTTACAAATGCTTCCTTTTTCTTTTTGACTAGGCTCACAATATTGAACATCAACGCAAGCTCGAGGAACAGCATCTCATCTACCGATTAGGCACACTACAGCCTGCCGGACTGAACATTGTGTTCAATAATTTCAGAGCATGACAGCCCCCCATTTTACTTTCATTTTTAGTTATTTTTTCTTCCTTTTTTTGACATTCTTTTTTACATTTTTTACAATCTTTTTTTGCATTTATTTCATTTCATCTTAGTTTGTTCAGTTTGCTTACCCACTGTTTTTTTCAGGGTTTTTTTCAGGTTTGCACTTGCTGCTGTTCAATATTCAGTGTATTTACACCTAATCTGTACTAATGCTTTGTCTTTCAACACAGCATTAACATATTGTTTGCCTTTGCTCCGTGACCTTTTGGTCAGCTATGTGGCCTGGTCCAATCTGCACCTTCTCCTTTGTTATCTCTTGCCCCACCCCCACCTCACTTGCTTGTAATCTGTGACTTTTCTAATATTTGTCAGTTCCGAAGAAGGATCACTGACCCGAAACGTTAACTCTGCTTCTCTTTCCACAGATGCTGCCAGACCTGCTGAGTGACTCCAGCATTTCTTGTTTTTGTTTCACAATATCCTGTGTTATCCAAGCTTCCCGAAACTTGCCAAACTTGTCTTTCTTCCTCACAGGAACATGCTGGTCCTGGATTCTAATCAGCTGACGTTTGAAAGACTCCCACATGTCAGATGTTCATTTACCCTCAAACAGCCGCCCCCAATCTAAATTCTTCAGTTCCTGCCTAATATTGTTATAATTAGCCTTCCCCCAATTTAGCACCTTCACCCGAGGACTACTCTTATCCTTATCCACAAGTACCTTAAAACTTATGGAATTATGGTCACTGTTCCCGAAATGGTCCCCCACTGAAACTTCGACCACCTGGCCGGGCTCATTCCCCAATACCAGGTCCAGAATGGCCCCATCCCTAGTTGGACTATCTACATACTGTTTCAAGAAGCCCTCCTGGATGCTCCTCACAGATTCTGCCCCATCCAAGCCCCTAGCACTAAGTGAGTCCCAGTCAATATTGGGGAAGATAAAATCACCCACCACTACAACCCTGTTACCTTTACATCTTTCCAAAATCTGTCTACATATCTGCTCCTCTACCTCCCACTGGCTGTTGGGAGGCCTGTAGTAAACCCCCAACATCGTGACTGCACCCATCCTATTCCTGAGCTTCACCCATATTGCCTCACTGCATGACCTCTCTGAGGTGTCCTCCCGCAGTACAGCTGTGATATTCTCCTTAACAAGTAATGCAACTCCCCCACCCCATTTACATCCCCCTTTATCTGTTTGCCATGGTAACAGAGCCCTACCCCATGCTGGGTCACCCCAAGTCCATCAAAAACAAACAAACAGTAAAATCACCCAGTCCTGGGACATTAATGGGTTGCTTTAGCTCCCCAGCGCCACTGTGTGGTAGGTCCTTGTAACAGCAATACATTTATATTCTAATTTTAAAATGCAGAAGTAAGGAGGGATTTAATGATAATTAATATTAACCTGCCTATCTAAGAGGGGGGAATTAATTATAATTATAATTAAAACTGACCTGCCTATCTAAGAGATCTGTAACCCTACACCCATTACACTCAGGTGTTAATTTAAAACTTTGGTTTATTTGTTCCTTAATTATTTGGGAATGGAATGGGAATTGGATGTATTCCTGGGGGTGAAGGGCCCGCAAGTTTGGTATTGGGGTGTGAGCTTAGGCACGACTGTTCCCCAGTAGAGACCATGGCAACACAGGCCAGATGGCCTTGAAAGTGCAGAATTTAATTTTCTTATGTCTTGTTTAATGGCACGCGCCATTTCTGTGTATCGACCAGCTGAACTTGGATTCTGTTGCCTGTAAGGCATTTATTTTTGGCACTGCTTGGACAGTCACAACGGACGGGGGTGGTTTTAGGGTTAAGTTTAGGTTTGGAGGCAGGTTAGAGTTACGGCTAGGGTTACGTGTTGGAGTTGGGGCTGTGGTCGGAGCGTTAGGCTTTGGAGTTAAGCCATAAGGTTGAGTCTGGATCTAGGGGCAAGAGTTACATGGTTTTTTTTGTGACAATCATAGTCACTATTGCTGATAATTCAAAATGTATTTAATTAACAGAATTTTGAACTCTCCAGTGGTTACGGTGGGATTTGAACTGACAATTTCCAATCATTAGTCCAGGCATTCTGGGTTACTTTCAGCAGTAGGCTACCATACCCATATTCTGACCAAATGGCCTGTTTACGTGCAGCAAATTCTGTGGAAAAATCACAATCAGAATTCAAACTGTGTTAAAGTACCACTACGTAGAATGTTTGGATCGAGATACAATGATGAACAATCACTTATACAGTTTCCATATATCGTGTAGGTATGTCGTAAAACTACGGATACATGCCGGAGCCTTACTGAATGCATCATTTATCTGGGAGGTGGCTTCCATTGATTAATGTTCCAGAATAAACTATTCCGTGCTGAGGGGATAATCATGTTTCTTAGTATCACACAGACTGGCTAAAGAGGGCAGTGAAGCTCCTCGCAGGTTTTGCAGAACACCAGAGCTTTGCGTATCGTTCATGGTCGAGGATGGAGAATGTAGCCTCACACCCACAGCACATGTAAGATCAGGCTGGTTGGGTAAAACCTGCAGAGTTCAGTTGCGAGTAACTGTACTACTTTCTTCCGTTCCTTTCCGCCCAGCTGTCCTGTGGCTCTGCGAAAATGTACTGAGGTCGCAAATCCCAGTGCGAAATGCCTCAGCTGTAGAAACCCACAGGCAACGACAGCTAACTGGATGATACATGGATGATAGTAGAATGAAGGGTATGTAGGTAGTTTGATCTTAGAGTAGGTTAAAGGGTCGGCATAACATCGTGGGCCGAAGGGCCTGTACTGTGCTGTACTGTTCTATGTTCTAACTGTTAGCATGTCACAAGAGGATAACACTGAGGACTGTTGGGGATTCAGCATCTGGTGGCTAAATTGGTCTCCACTTTAACAGATGAGGCTTTGAAAGGAAAAAGCAATTTTGAGATTGTTTTCAATGAATGCCGTAAAGAGCACAGTAAGGCTCCTTTCTGTTGTTAGTTCCCTGCATTTTATTTGTGACCATTGTCGGGGATGTGCCCAGATGTAACGGCAGTTTTCCCACCACTGAGAAAATGGCACCTGATTAGTCAGATATCTTACTTGATTTTGGAGCTGAAGGCACTTGTCAGACACACTCACAAGAATACAGGACATGACCAATTCTTCCTGATGGTACCGAGCCTCTCACATTGACTGCCCATATTGTGGTGGGACCATTGCCCACTTTAGCGAATGGAGACAGATGTGAAAGCCTTGTGGTTCAAGTGCTACCTCTGTAATCTCGTCCAGCCCCACAACTCTCCAAGATAACCTTGATCCTCCAATTTTTGCTATTACATCTTAAATAATAGCTTCCAACATTTTCCCTAAGACAGATGTTAAGCTAACTGGCCTGTAGTTTCCTGCTTTCTGTCTCCCTCCTTGCAACCCAGGCAATGGTGAAAGAGGAGGTATTCAGACACTGGAGGGGTTTAAAATTGATAAAGAAGATATATTATATAGGCTGTCTGTACTGAAAGTGGATCAAACACCAGGACCGGATGAGATGCATCCATGGATACTGAGGGATGTGAGGGTGGAAATTGCAGAGGCACTGGCCATAATGTTTCACTTTTCCTTCGATTTGGGGGTGGTGACAGAGGACTGGAGAATTGTTCAAAAAAGGGTGTAAAGATAAGCCCAGCAACTACAGGCAGTCAGGTGGGGAAATTGCTAAAAAGAATAATTACTAGTCACTTGGACAAATGTGGGTTAATTAAGGAAAGCCAGCATGGACCGGGAAAATCATGTTTAACTAACTTGCTGGAGTTTTTTGAGGAGGTAACAGAGAGGGTTGATGAGGGCAATGCTGTTGATGTGGTGTACATGGATTACAAAAGGCGTTTGATACAGTGCCACACATCAGACTTGTGAGCAAACCTACAGTTCATTGAATAAAAGGGACGTTAGCAACATGGATACGAAATCGGCTGAGTGACAGGAAACAGAGAGTTGTGGTTGATGGATGATTTTAGGCTGGAGGAAGGTTTGTGACGGAGTTTCCCAGGGGTCAGTGTTGGGAGCCTTGCTTTTCCTGATATATATTAATGACCTAGACCCTGGTGTACAGGGCACAATTTCAAAGTCTGCAGATGATACAAAACTTGGAAGCATTATGAACTGTGAGGAGGATAGTGTAGAACTTCGAAAGGACATGGGCAGGTTGGTGGAATGGGAAGATGAAGTTCAATGCAGAGAAATGTGAAGTGATTAATTTTGGGAGGAAAGACATGGAGAGACAACATAAAACAAAGGGTACAATTCTAAAGAGGCTGCAGGAGCAGAGGGACCTGCATGCATATGCGCATAAGTCATTGAAGGTAGCGGGACAGGTTGAGAGTGCGATTAATAAAACATACCGTATCCTGGGCTTTATTAATAGGGGCAGAGAGTACAAGAGCAAGGAGGTTATGTTGAACTTGTATAAGACACTAGTTAGGCCTCAGCTGGAGTGCTGCGTCCAGTTCTGGGCACTGCACTTTCGGAATTATGTGAGGGCATTGGAGAGAGTACAGTGAGTGGTTCAGGTCTGGAATGCACTGCCTGAGAACGTGGTGGAGACAGGTTCAACTGACGCATACAAAACGGAATCAGACAGTTATATGAAAAGGAAGAATGTGCAGGGTTACCGGGAGAAGGCGGGGAATGGAACTGAGCGAATTGCTCTTTCGGAGAGACCGTGCAGACACGATGGGCTGTGTGACCTCCTTCTGCACTGTAACAATTCTGTGATTCTGTGGGTTTTCAAGGATCTGGGATATGATACCACATAATAGACTCATGAATCAGGTCAGAGAATGAGGAGTCAGGGGACAAGTAGCAGAATAATTAGTTAGCCAATTGCAAGACAGACTGTCGGGGTAAAGGGTTGTTATTTGGATCGGCAGAAGGTGGGAAGTGATGTTCCACAAGAATCAGTGCTGTTCATAACGTATATGAATGCAGTTTACACCAAACAGGGAGGGAGGGAGGGGTGTCAACATCGTGCAAGACTGCGACACGGTGCAAGAAGCTATGAACAAACCTTCAGAATGGGCATATAAAAGGCAAAAGAATTTCAACATGGATTATATTTTGGCAACAGCATCATATGAATGTGTTAAGCATCGGCAATCTGGCTTATCAAAGAGTTTAGTTTAGTTTAGTTTAGTTTAGAGATACAGCACTGAAACAGGCCCTTCGGCCCACCGAGTCAGTGCCGACCATCATTCACCCATTTATACTAATCCTACATCCCTACCACATCCCCACCTGTCCCTATATTCCCCTACCTATACTAGGGGCAATTTATAATGGCCAATTTACCTACCAACCTGCAAGTCTTTGGCATGTGGGAGGAAACTGGAGCACCTGGAGGAAACCCACGCAGACACAGGGAGAACTTGCAAACTCCACACAGGCAGTACCCAGAATTGAACCCGGGTGGCTGGAGCTGTGAGGCTGCGGTGCTAACCACTGTGTTTCCCATGATAATTCCCATTCTCTAATGAAATATTTCACAAACAAAAAAATGATTCATGAGCAACTCAGACTGCAGTTCCAAAGAATAAAATTGAAGTTGTCAGCTTTGAACACACCCCAAACTTAACTGGCATTGGAAAACTAACGGATCCCAGAGACAGGTCAAAATCAGTGGATTACAGAGACTGGAAAAGTGTTAGTGCATTCTAAAATATCAAGTTATTGTAATCCAAGGAAACTCACAGGGTTTTGTAACACTCAGTTTGATCAAGGTGAGACTTGTTTAACTGGACGGGTCAAACCGTGACATCACAGAGCAAGTCTGACCCTCACACTGTCCATCACAGTGAGATCAGACATCGCAATCGGTTTGGAAACTGAGTTAATTTGAGGCAGGAGGCTGTACGAGCAGTTTGAGTGAAGGAAAGGGAGCTGCACTGACTGCAACTAACTGGCTGATCTGTCTAGGAGTGAAGGTGGTCGGGGAGAAGATCTGAGCAGTTTTGTGATGGAGAAGACAGCGAGCTGAGAGAGGGAGGGAGGAAGAAAACCTTCACAAGATGGTGCGACTGACAGAGCTAGCTATTGGAGCAAATAGGTACGTTATCAATCCCTTCCATTCTTTGGAGCTGTAGGTAACATGGTCTGTAGGTAGTCATGTCTTCCAGGGGGTGAGGGAAGGGAGTGTGTGAGTTAAACAGATCATGGAAATATTGCTCGAGTTCCGTTCCGAAAAAGTTTAGATCTTATTTAAAACTGTAAAAAATCTGGAGCTCAGTCTGGGCCTCAGTCAATGATACTGAAGGAATCGGTTAGAAACACTTGTCCCAAGCATTTCTGCTGTCCTCTGACCTCATCAATCCCTAGCTCCATGCCAAGGCCCTCCTCCCAGGTCAGATGCCTCAGGTACTGCCCTCTAAAAGCCTCTCATTGTGTCAGACAAGCTCCTGGTGCCAGTGACCCTGGATCACCTGATGGCATTGCAGCCATTCTGGAGCTTCACTGTGATTCTGGAGAAGGAATCAACTGATTGACTCCAGAATCTTTAATACTCAGCTAACATCAGAATCTGTGGCCAGGAACATCACCAGAAAAGAGACATGTCCATAAGTAATGGTGCACTCTGAATCTGCATTCAGCATTTCCAGGTTAAATGGTTTAACTAGCAGTGGAATTAGAAAATGCCGAGAGATGTCTCGTTACAATCCAGTGATTCTGATCTGTTTTTTGCTTCTTCTTCCAGACATACATGGTTGGTGTCAGGATGAGCAAGAGGAAATTTCCATCAAATTACCCACAGACTAAAGGATGAGTAACAAAAGCACAAAGAACAAGTGCATCACGACACACAACAAGCAGCACATCCTGCCCCAAACCAACTCAAAATACTACAAAGGAGGGAGCCGTGTCCCTGAAATTCTCCTCACCCCATCCCTCTGTGTCCCATCCATTTCTCAGTGCCAACTCCACATCTGTTCATTTGTTGGTTTAATTTGACGGCCAACAACAACCCAGCCACTGGTCCATCTAGACACTCCTCCGATGGCTGGAGATGGTGTGAAACCGACTCTCTCTCTCTTCTGGTTTATTTCCCATCCCCACCAGGTCTATCATCCCCACCAGCTCCTCCTAGATTTACTTCGACATCTATTTTTATTGTTGTTTATGTTTATGTTTAAAGATCCAGCACAGAAACAGGCCCTTCGGCCCACCGAGTCTGTGCCGACCATCAACCACCCATTTATACTAATCCTACACTAATCCCATATTCCTACCACATCCCCACCTGTCCCTCTATTCCCCTACTACCTACCTATACTAGGGGCAATTTATAATGGCCAATTTACCTACCAACCTGCAAGTCTTTTGGCTTGTGGGAGGAAACCGGAACACCCGGAGAAAACCCACGCAGACACAGGGAGAACTTGCAAACTCCACACAGGCAGTACCCAGAATTGAACCCGGGTCGCTGGAGCTGTGATGCTGCAGTGCTAACCACTGCGCCACTGTGCCGCCCAAATTGGGAAATTTGCCCCACACCCTCTTCCCCATCTTAGCCCCCAGGCTGGACCTTCACGTCCGGCCCTCATGTCCCCTCATCGGCATCAAGCAGCAACCCTGCTCCATCCAGGCTCAGTTTGATATTGCTCAGGACTAACTGCACTGGCACTGGCTAGGACCCAGTCCGTACAGTCAGCTCTGACCAATATCGGCTGGAGCTCCACCTTGGGACTGAAGTTGAAGGTCTCGAGGGGGGAACGCTCTGGTTGTTGCCTCGATTGTGTCGAGTGGGACCGGCTGGTTCAGGCCACTCGCCTGCCAGTTGCTGCCATCCCCTCCGCACAATCGATTGAGGCCCCGGTACCAACTTGTACCGAGACCTCCCAGAATTTGAGGAAGAGTCCTCCCATGGCACCAGCCAGCTCTGAGGAGTCCGTGCCGACTGGTGCCAGTATAAGGCTGGTTCCCCCAAGCGCGACCAGCTGGTGTTGGTGGTCCTTCACCAGAGCCATCCTCTGGTGACACCAACCCAGCCCTGGGACATTGGTCTCCAGTTGGTGGCAGCTTATCTGGGGGACACCACCCTTGGGGGACTCGACCCCACTCAGGGTCACCTATGTTGGGGGTGATTGCCACTTTGGTGAGAGCAGTCGCAGATCTCCATTCACTTTTTATAGATCTGTGTCTGCCTCCTCACATCTGTGGACTCACCTTTAGCCACTCCCTGCAATTCTTAAGGGGTATCTAGGTTCCGAGGGCTCTCTCGCGCAGGGAGGGTACGTGTGCCTCACTGGCACTTCCCCCGAGTAGCAGGGGAACATGTCTCGAGGGTTTATCTCCATCGGCCCTCGTGTTCATGAGCTCGTAGCTAATCCAGCCGCCCTCGACTCTGTTCCCCGAGATTTACTATTATCAACCTTCCCTGTTGGTTGAACTCTTGGAAGCTTCCTGGAGGCATCCTGCCTCGGAAGCCCAGTTGGGAGCCTGAGTCGGACCACGACCTCCAGTCGTTTAGGCTTTCATGTATTTAACACGAGGATGACCTAGAGTCTGAAAGTGTGGCTTCTGGAAGTCCCTTCACTTGGGGGTTTGAGACCATGCTTGGGGTTTTGCAAAAGGCCACAAGCATCGACCTTTGCTGGATTCTTTTTCCCTTGATAAGCGTCCTCCGGTTAAGGCCAAGTTAGACAGTATCCATAGGACCTCCAGCACCCTGCTTCACACCTTGCAGTTTACTGGAATCTGGTCAACTGTAGTCGTGAAGGTATCAGAAGGAAAGTTCCACCCACAAGTGGGATCTGGCACAGCTTCCTGCGGGGTTTGGCACATCTCCCCCAATTCCCTACCACCATATCCACTGTGGGCGGCGGCCTCACTGAGTGGGTACGGAGTGTGGACCACCTACAGAGAACATCGACTGCAGCAGCTGGCTGTGTGGATGCCCTCATTGTAGGAGCAGAGTCTATCGCCCAGTGGATCTTGCATCACCGATTAGTATGGCCAAGCACCTTGGACTTTCTTCAGGTACTGCAGATGCCCCTTGGTGCCGAGGCCTTCTTTGGTGAGCAAGTGGAGGAGCTGCTGCGGCAGAACCTTCAGGCATTCCCCAATTGGCATTTAAGATGTAGACACTGCTCACTCTAGAACTTAGTCTGTAGGCCCCTTCCAACAACCCACCAATACACTCACAGTCACCAATACACTCACAGTCACCAATCCACTCACCTCCAACAGCCTTTCCCAGGCTGTATTCGGAACAGAATGTCCTTTGTACCATGCTAGCTCCCTGCATTGCAGATTAGGACCTGGAATTCAAGCAGCTAGCAACACTTCATCTTTGATACCCTGTCTGGCTGCACCCCCCCAAGCAGTGATCCTGCCTTTGCCAGTTGGAAGGGGGGGATCACTCTTGGGTTAAAGAGACCAGAAGTAGTGAGTCTCCTCTGGATTGGCAGCTTGAGCCTCCATGTTTCTCACAATGTGGTTTGCTTTGATGCTCAGAGGAACCATCTACCAGTGGCCATTCTGGCAGGTGACACCATGGTCTTTTAGTATTGGGACTGAGAGTCAGAGATAGTTCTCCAGAAGAGAACTGTTGGGGAGATTTCTCCAGGTGAAACTTCTGGATAACTATCCCCACTGCCAGTAATGTTTCCACAGCTCGTCTTTGTCACAGCATCTGAACTCGAGCTGATGCTCTTGGGGAACACTGTCTTCTCCAGGTTCTTCAGCTAATGCTTTGAGAAATGGGTGATGTTGGGGGAGGTCACATTCAGGATGAATGGGCTTCCAGGCCAGTGGGCGTGCTTGAGCTCACTTGGCATTTCAACAGGCTCGGTCAGGGTGTGAACGGTATATTAGGACAGTGTGCACTTTCAGACTCGGGACGGCGGGGTAAGTCAGTGTGTCTGCAGACAGACAATATGACAGTAGTCCAGTATGTCAACAGGGTGGGACTCCCTCCTGGGTCCCTCTGTCAAGGAGATACGTTGCTTCCCATTGGTGCTTGTAGGACGGGGTGACACTTTTGCTGCCACATTTGGCCGGGGTGAACAACACAACAGTCGACACACTCAGCTGCTGTGTAGTTCACCTTCCGAGTGGATGATCCACACTGAGGTTGTCCAGAATATCTTCAGGACTTGACGGGGGGGGGGGAGGGGTTTACCAGATCGATCGACTTGCTCGTATCACCGGACAATCCCCAATCTGCTGGGGGACCTCAGGCAGTCATGGTGGAGGCTGGACTGTCTGTGGTTCTTTGGTTTCGAGATTCTGTTGCTCAGGGTAGCCTGATCTCCAGGATGCTCGGGAAATTTACAGCAGATGGTGGTTCTGGTTAACCCTTCATTGACCTCACAAACCGTCCTCCTTCTCCATCCTGGTGTTGAATACTGCCGGTCTGATTTCAGGAGCCCACGGAGAAAGCCAAGTTATTTGGAGATTAAAGACGACCCTACTTTTAGTAAGGGAAACATCAGTTTTCATTCCAGCGTCCTCCACACACGGCTGGACACTGTCCAACTGGTGCTCAGGGTTAGAAGGGTGGAACCTGCATGGGAACAGACTCCGGCTCCCAGGACAAGTTGATGAAAGTGAGTGTTATTCGTGGGAGTCAGCGCCAGAACCAAACAGTAAGCTGAAGGAGATTTGGGTCTTTCCAGCTTCTGATTGACGGTCTGGCTGTTCAGATGGAATGCCCATCAGATTTGGGTATAGCAGCAATGTGACACTCATGGTTGTGATGCTCACTTTTATCATGTCTGTCCTTGGTCTCTTTCGCCCCTGTTCACAGACAGGCCCCTCCACCCTCCTCGTCCTCAGCACTACTTGGTTCGTCGGCAGCAGTGCGACTGGAATGTCTGAATGATGATCAGCGCCCTTGGAAGCTGATCCTTTGCAAGCTGCTCCCTTGTAAGGTTCTCTTCATTTTCCGAGTGACGAGGCTTTTTCCACCCACCTGGGTGCCCCTTGGGAATTGGAGGGGGTGTTTGGTATGTAGTTTCCTCGTTCTGGGTTGTCTTTGGGTGTCAACAAGCTGAGTTCTGGGGTGTGCTAAAATTGAACACAGCACGGGAGCCGGGGAGGGATGGAGGGAGGAGAAAAGCATGTGGGCGTGCCCTCGACGGATAAGGCATTGAAAAAATGGCTTAAAAGGGAGGTCACGCCTTACCAAGTTTTCCCCAGGGAAATTGTGCCGATGCATCCCGATAATTAGATCCACATTCCCCCCCATTTGGCCGTCAATATTTCAGAGCTGATGTTCCATCCGAACATTGCTGGCTATGTAACTCAGTTCCAATCCACTGAGAGCCCAGCACAGACTAAAGGAATGGCATCAGTTCCCAACAAATTCAAAGATGTCACAGTTAGCAGGGAAGTGGGAACCCTGGACATGCTAGTACAGAGCTAGAGTGCAGATGGTTGGAGACTAAGCTCTGAGGCAGTGTGTTCAGACGGTGTCTGGGAAAGCTATTGTCTTGGAAAGCAGTGGCTGAAGAGGGCTAGAGTGATCTCCTGGACTCGTTTCGATCGCCTAAGTGGGTCGGAGAGGAATTTCCCAGATCTTTTTCCCAAATTGGCCTGGGTTTTTATGTCTGGTTTTTCGCCTCTCTCAGGAGATCACATGGTCGAGGGTGGGGTGGGGTGGGGAGTCAATCTGTGTTGTGATGAGAAGGAATCGCAGTTGTGTGGGACGTGCTGGACGGAGCAGACAGGAACCTATCCATCCGTCAATTCTCTATCAAGTCACGTTAATTCAACGACTTCAATGTGAAATCTGGAAATAAACGTGGATTCAAATTGGACAAACTTTCTGTGTTTTTTTCTGATTTGTGTGCGGGCTAGAATAAGGACCAGAAAAGCGAAGAGAAGAGTTCTCTTCATCTTCAGTTTGTTTTATTCATTCACGGAATTCCAAATTCTGATTTGATTAACTGAATTTCAATTCCCCAGCTGTCTTGGTGGGATTTGAACTTGTGTCTCTGGATTACTAGTCCAGTAATATGACCACGATGCCAGTCTATTGCCCTTAGACTGAGCTGCTGATTGGGTGAACTCTCTGAGCCACTTACCAGGTACGACCTGAACTGAATCCCCAGTCAGCCACACAAACGTACATAAAGACTATCAGATCCATCGAGCTTGCCTCATCCCTTAGACAGTAGAACCTCACGCTCTCCCATCCCTCCTTACATATTAATGTAATCTTTTGGAATGGAAAGGACCCTCGCCAATTCAGGATAATCCTCTGGGCAGCTGCTCTGTCAACACCCTGAGGCTCCAGGAGGACACATCATAATCTAACCTGGCCACTAACTCCATGTAACTCACAATGTCCTCTCAGGACCTTAGCCAGTTCCTCTTTTAAAGGTCTCTCTGTTACACGTGTTTGTTCCAGAGGGTGACGAGCCTGTGACAAGTGATGGAGTGGTACAGCACAGAAGACCATTCGGCCCATCGTGCCTGTGACAGATCTTGACTGGAGCCGCACACCCAGTCAGTCTCACCTGACCCAAAACTTGCCCAAATACAAACTGGTGGGAAGGAAAGAGACATACACTAAATACATGGAGAGCAGGGGACAGCAAGACAAGGGCAAATACAAAGATTAGAAGGAAGGTTAAAAAAAAAACAATGAGGGCAAAGGAAGTGTGAAATTAAATTGTCAAGGAATATAAAACAAAAGAGTAAAATATTTTACAGACACATAAATAAAACAACTGGAAGTCTCGATGGGAATTGGGCCATTTAACGATGGACAGGATAATGTGCCAACAACTTATACTTATATTACATAGTACAGCATCTCAAGGTGCTTCACAGGATATAAAGCCACAAAAGGAGATATTAGGGCAACTTCATTCTCCTGCGCAGTGAAAACTGCCCGTGTACCAGAACCTTGTTCAGCCGGTTCAGTTGTGAGATTGAATGGAGGGACAGGAAGCTGCAGGTCATCCATGTGAGAGAAGGGAAGCAGCAATGAGTACTTTTGAAAATTCAGTTCAGAGGGGGGAAAAAATCCACATCAGTCCTTTCTCAAGTCTTGTCTGCAAACATCATGTCCATTGAAGACAACAGTTCACACACCCATGGGCTTTCACTCTGTTCTCAATGGTTTTTATTCTGCAAATTAACATGTCCACAGACACAGCAAAAAATAAGCATTACCCCAACTGATCTGTAAAAATATTTCAAAACTGCTTTTTGCTACACAAATTATACACTGTCCAGCATGACCTCATTTCAGCATCAGCAGAAACTCACTTCACCCTGGGTCTTCCTAGCTGCAGACTGAATCACCAGCTTCAGTTCCGCCTGATCCCTGATCCAGGTGAAAATGGAGACCAGTACGGGAAATGCTCCCAAAAAAAACAGCACAGCAAAGGCGGAGCCATGGAAGAAACAGATTTCCAGGGTTTTCTAGCTCATGCACTCGGTAAAGACGCTGTGACACTGAACCATGCAAAGCCTGAAAAACCACTGGGTCTGTATGGGATAGCTAACGTGGTCTGGGGCAGCATTGTACAGCTGCAAAGAGGGAGGAGTGAAGGACAGGCGAGGACAGCATTGGGCTTGACTATCGAGGGGACGAGTGGCCTACTCTTGCTCCAAATTCTGACATTTGTCTAAGACAAGTCCTCTTAAACTAAAAAAAAAGAGTTTACATCGAATTGAATAGACTACATTTTGTTGCTCGCATGTAATTCTTTGCTTTATTAAAGCGGTTTTTCCTGTGTTCTCGTTTTGTAAGATTTTTAAGACCTTTAGGTGTTTACATGTTCCACATAGTCTGTCACCGCAATTTGGTACGGTTTGTGCCTTTACGATACTTGTGACCAATAGGTCTTTTAGGTTTTTGCCTCTTTTGAAAGCTGATGTTATGCTATATTGGTTCAGTGAGTTAACATCCCCTTTTAACTTTTCAAAATGGTTTCTCACTACCCTATTTATCTGTTGAGTTGTTGCGCCGTATGTTGTAACAAGTGGTAGTCTTGTAGTTGGCCTATCCCGTGGCTGTGGGTTCTCCATCTCTCTCAGGAAATTGGACTTGATATGTCTGAGGAATCTCTTTGTGTACCCCCTCCGTCTCAGTGCGGTGAAAAGGGTGGTGACCGCTTTGTTGAAATCCTCCAGTTTTGTGGATATGCGGTGGAACCGCATGAGTTGTGACTTTACCAGTCCCCGAAAGGTGTGCCTGGGATGATGGCTTTTAGTGTGCAGGAGTGTATGTGTGTCAGTTACTTTGAAGAATACCTTTGTTGCTAATGACGTTTCGCTGTTCACTGCAGCTTCATCAGGGGAAAATGGATGATTCATTGCAGAATCTGTTGAATAAAGGTGAGTGAGCTGGCTGTTGAATGTGATTGGTGGGAAAAGTCTCCTTATCCTGAAACAATTGGGCTGTTTTTTAAAAATTTAATTGACCCAATGGGAAGTGTGGTCTCGGCATTGAGCCCCTGTAAAAAAACATCCTGGTTACCACGGTAGCAGAGCCCCACCACGTGTTGGGTTTACCTTGTGCTCCACAACCTTCCAGCATTCCGGCCGACTACATCTGCAGGAAGTGTACCCAGTTGCAGCTCCTCACAGACCGCATGGATCAGTTGGAGCGGCAACTGGATGCACTTAGGAGCATGCAGGTGGCAGAGAGCATCATAGACAGGAGTTTTAGAGAAGTGGTTACACCCAAGGTACAGGTAGATAGATGGGTGACCGCAAGAAGGGGCACGCAGTCAGTGCAGGAATCCCCTGTGGCTATCCCCCTCTCTAACAAGTATACCATTTTGGATACTGTTGGGGGGCGATGGCCTATCAGAGGAAAACAGCAGCAGGCTGTTGTTCAGCAGGGAGGGACAAAGTGCAGAAGAGCAATAGTTATAGGGGACTCTATAGTCAGGGGCACAGATAGGCGCTTCTGTGGACGTGAAAGAGACTCCAGGATGGTATGTTGCTTCCCTGGTGCCAGGGTCAAGGATGTCTCTGAACGGCCAAGGGGCATTCTGAAGGGGGTGGGTGAACAGCCAGAGGTTGTGGTACACATCGGTACCAATGACATAGGCAGGAAGAGTGATGAGATCCTGCAGGGGAAGTTTAGGGAGTTAGGTAGTAAGTTAAAAAACAGGACCTCTAGGCTTGTAATGTCTGGATTACTCCCTGTGCCACGTGCCAGTGAGGCTAGAAATAGGAAGATAGTGCAGCTAAACACGTGGCTGAGCAGCTGGTGTAGAAGGGAGGGTTTCAGATATCTGGACCATTGGGATCTCTTCAGGGACAGATGGGACCTGTACAAGAAGGATGGGTTGCATCTAAACTGGAAGGGCACTAATATCCTGGCTGCAAGGTTTGCTAGCGTCACTCGGGAGGGTTTAAACTAGTGTGGCAGGGGGGTGGGAACCAGAGAAGTAGGACAGCTAGTGAAATAAATGAGGAGGACATAGTAAATAAGGCCAGTAGGACTAAGAGGAAGAGCAGGCAGGGAGATGTTGCTGAGCACAGCGGGACTGGTGGTCTGAAGTGCATTTGTTTCAATGCGAGAAGTATAACAGGTAAGGCAGATGAACTTAGAGCTTGGATTAGTACTTGGAAATATGATGTTGTTGCTATTACAGAGACTTGGTTGAGGGAAGGGCAGGATTGGCAGCTAAATGTTCCAGGATTTAGAAGCTTCAGGCGGGATAGAGGGGGATGTAAAAGGGGTGGGGGAGTTGCATTACTTGTTAAGGAGAATATCACAGCTGTGCGGCGGGAGGACACCTCAGAGGGGTCATTCAGCGAGGCAATATGGGTGGAGCTCAGGAATAGGAAGGGTGCAGTCACGATGTTGGGGGTTTACTACAGGCCTCCCAACAGCCAGCGGGAGGTAGAGGAGCAGATATGTAGACAGATTTTGGAAAGATGTAAAGGTAACAGGGTTGTGGTGGTGGGTGATTCTACCTTCCCCTATATTGACTGGGACTCACTTAGTGCTCGGGGCTTGGATGGGGCAGAATTTGTGAGGAGCATCCAGGAGGGCTTCTTGAAACAGTATGTAGATAGTCCAACTAGGGATGGGGCCATTCTGGACCTGGTATTGGGGAATGAACCCGGCCAGGTGGTCGAAGTTTCAGTGGGGGAGTATTTCGGGAACAGTGACCATAATTCCATAAGTTTTAAGGTACTTGTGGATAAGGATAAGAGTAGTCCTCGGGTAGAAGGTGCTAAATTGGGTGAAGGCTAATTATAACAATATTAGGCAGGAACTGAAGAATTTAGATTGGGGGCGGCTGTTTGAGGGTAAATCAACATCTGACATGTGGGAGTCTTTCAAACGTCAACTGATTAGAATCCAGGACCAGCATGTTCCTGTGAGGAAGAAAGACAAGTTTGGCAAGTTTCGGGAAGCTTGGATGACACGGGATATTGTGAGCCTAGTCAAAAAGAAAAAGGAAGCATTTGTAAGGGCTGGAAGACTCGGAACAGATGAAGCACTTGAGGAATATAAAGACAGTAGGAAGGAACCTAAGCAAGGAGTCAGGAGGGGTAAAAGGGGTCAAGAAAAGTCATTGGCAAACAGAATTAAGCATAATCCCAAGGCTTTTTATACATATATAAAGACCAAGAGGGTAACCAGGGAAAGGGTTGGCCCACTCAAGGACAGAGATGGGAATCTATGTGCGGAGCCAGAGAAAATGGGCGAGGTGCTAAATGAAATGAGTACTTTGCATCAGTATTTACCAAAGAGAAGGACTTGGTGGATGATGAGCCGAGGGAAGGGAGTGTAGATAGTCTCAGTCATCTCATTGTCAAAAAGGAGGAGGTGTTGGGTGTCTTGCTAGGCATTAAGGAAGATAAGTCCCCAGGGCCTGATGGGATCTACCCTAGAATACTGAGGGAGGCAAGGGAAGAAATTGTTAGGGCCTTGACAGAAATCTTTGCATCCTCATTGGCGACAGGTGAGGTCCCAGAGGACTGGAGAATAGCCAATGTTGTTCCTTTGTTTAAGAAGGGTGGCAAGGATAATCCAGGAAATTATAGGCTGGTGAGCTTTACGTCAGTGGTAGGGAAATTATTAGAGAGGATTATTCAGGACAGGATTTACTCCCATTTGGAAACAAATGAAGTTATTCGCAAGAGACAGCATGGTTTTGTGAAGAGGAGGTCGTGTTTCACTAATTTGATTGAGTTTTTTGAGGAAGTGACAAAGATGATTAATGAAGGAAGGGCAGTGGATGTTATCTATATGGACTTTAGTAAAGCCTTTGACAAGGTCCCGCATAGCAGACTGGTACAAAAGGTGAAGTCACATGGGATCAGAGGTGAGCTGGCAAGATGGATACAGAACTGGCTCGGTCCTAGAAGACAGAGGGTAACAGTGGATGGGTGTTTTTCTGAATGAAGGGATGTGACTAGTGGTGTTCCGCAGGGATCAGTGCTGGGACCTTTGCTGTTTGTAGTATATATAAATGATTTGGAGGAAAATGTAGCTGGTCTGATTAGTAAGTTTGCGGACGACACAAAGGTTGGTGGAGTTGCGGATAATGATGAGGATTGTCAGAGGATACAGCAGGATATAGATCGGTTGGAGACTTGGGCGGAGAAATGGCAGATGGAGTTTAATCTGGACAAATGCATTTTGGAAGATCTAATGCAGGTGGGAAGTATACAGTAAATGACAGAACCCTTAGGAGTATTGACAGGCAGAGAGATCTGGGCGTACAGGTCCACAGGTCACTGAAAGTGGCAACGCAGGTGGATAAGGTAGTCAAGAAGGCATACGGCATGCTTGCCTTCATCGGTCAGGGCATAGAGTATAAAAATTGGGAAGTCATGTTGCAGCTGTACAGAACCTTAGTTAGGCCACACTTAGAATATTGCGTGCAATTCTGGTCGCCACACTACCAGAAGGACGTGGAGGCTTTGGAGAGGGTACAGAAGAGGTTTACCAGGATGTTGCCTGGTCTGGAGGGCATTAGCTATGAGGAGAGGTTGGAAAAACTCGCATTGTTTTCACTGGAATGACGGAGGTGGAGGGTTGACATGATAGAGGTTTACAAAGTTATGAGCGGCATGGACAGAGTGGATAGTCAGAAGCTTTTTCCCAGGGTGGAAGAGTCAGTTACTAAGGGACATAGGTTTAAGGTGAGAGGGGCAAAGTTTAGAGGGGATGTGCGAGACAAGTTTTTTACACAGAGGGTGGTGAGTGCCTGGAACTTGCTGCCAGGGGAGGTGGTGGAAGCAGATACGATAGCGACGTTTAAGAGACATCTTGACAAATACATGAATAGGAAGGGAATAGAGGGATATGGGCCCCGGAAGTGCAGAAGGTGTTAGTTTAGGCAGGCATCAAGATCGGCGCAGGCTTGGAGGGCCAAATGGCCTGTTCCTGTGTTGTACTGTTCTTTGTTGTTTGTAACCTCTGCAAAAAAAACCTCGTCCTGAAACAAAGGGGAACAATTAGGCTGCTTTTAAATTTAATTTTAATTGACCCACTGCATTTGAAACAATTGCACCTTTTTTAAGTTTTTAAAGTTTAAATTTAAAAGGTCCCATGGGAAGCCCGATCTGTGCATTTGTGGCCCTGCAAAATAACCTGTTTGCCATGGAAACAGAGCCCTGCCCCATGCTGGGTCACCCCAAATCCATCAAAAACAAACAAACAGTAAAATCACCCAGTCCTGGGACATTAATGGGTTGCTTTAGCTCCCCAGCGCCACTGTGTGGTAGGTCTTTGTAACAGCAATACATTTATATTCTAAATTTAAAATGCAGAAGTAAGGAGGGATTGAATGATAATTAATATTAACCTGCCTATCTAAGAGGGGGGATTTAATTATAATTAAAACTGACCTGCCTATCTAAGAGGTCTGTAACCCTACACCCATTACACTCAGGTGTTAATTTAAAACTTAGGTTTATTTGTTTCATAATTATTTGGGAATGGAATGGGAATTGGATGTATTCCTGGGGGTGAAGGGCCCGCAAGTTTGGTATTGGGGTGTGAGCTTAGGCACGACTGTTCCCCAGTAGAGACCCTGGCAGCACAGGCCAGATGGCCTTGAAAGTGCAGAATTTAATTTTCTTATGTCTTGTTTCATGGCACGTGCCATTTCTGTGTATCGACCAGCTGAACTTGGATTCTGTTGCCTGAAAGGCATTTATTTTTTGGCACTGCTTGGACAGTCACAACGGACGGCGTGTCACTTTAAAGTTAGGGTAGGGTGAACGGGCAGTAGGGGATTGAAGGATCAGTCGTATCTAAGGGCTGGAGAAAGTTTGGATTCTAGGGCGGGGGCCATCAAGAAGATTCAGAGGTGCGGTCAGGGTACGCATCCGGGTCGGGGGTGGGGGTGTTTTGGGTAAGTTAGGAATAGGTGTGGGGGGGGGGAAGTTTGGTCGATTACGACTAAACTTAGGCTTGGGTTTATGGTTCTTGCTGGGGGGCTTTAGGCGTAGGATTGGGGGGGAGGTTAGGGTTAAGCGTTAGGGTTAGGGGTTAGGCATTAGGGTTAGGGTTAGGGGTTAGGGTTAGGGTTAGGGTTGGCGTTAGGATTAGGGTTAGGGTTAGGGTTAGGGTTGGCGTTAGGGTTAGGGTTAGGGTTAGGGGTTAGGCGTTAGGGTTGGCGTTAGCGTTAGGGGTTTAGGGTTAGGCAGGAGGTTTTGATTAGGCTTAGGGTTAGGGTGGGTTTTGTGTTAGTTAGGGTTAGGGTGGGTTAGGGTTAGGGTGGGGGGGGGTTTCGGTTAGGGTTGGGGTTGGGGTCGGTTAGGGTTGGGGGGGGTTTTCGGGTTAAGTTTTGGGTTGGGGGCGGGTTAGGGTTAGGGCTAGGGTTACGTGTTGGAGTTGGAGTTGGGGCTGTGGTTGGGGCGTTAGGCTTTGGGGTGAAGCCTTAGGGTTGGGTCTGGGTCCAGGGACAAGACTTACAGTGACGTTACAGGGAGTTAAGGCTGGGGTCGGGGCCTTGGACCTTGGCCTTAAGTTTAGGTCTTTGGGTTTGGGGTTAGGGGGCATTAAGGTTAGGGCTGGGTCGGTGGAGCAAGGGCCACAGCGGGTCAGGAATCCGGGCCAGCCACAGGGTTTGGTTACATTAAGTTCCAGGTTAGCATTAGGGTATTTGGGAAACAGGGGTTTGTCTAGGGTTCTGCCATAGTATGTGTAACCGATTATGACTTTTGTCATTTTTTGCTTCTTTTGAAAGCTGATGTTATGCTATATTGGCTCAGTGAGTTAACATCCCCTTTTAACTTTTCAAAATGGTTTCTCACTACCCTATTTATCTGTTGAGTTGTTGCGCAGTATGTTGTAACAAGTGGTAGTCTTGTAGTTGGCCGATCCCGTGGCTGTGGGTTCTCCATCTCTCTCAGGAAATCGGACTTGATATGTCTGAGGAATCTCTTTGTGTACCCCCTCCGTCTCAGTGCGGTGAAAAGGGTGGTGACCGCTTTGTTGAAATCCTCCAGTTTTGTGGATATGCGGTGGAACCGCATGAGTTGTGACTTTACCAGTCCCCTAAATTCTGATTCTGTTTGGGTCCAAACCCCCCATATGTCATCCAAGTACTTATAATAGCACATTGGGCGCTTGGGACACTTTTTGAAGACACTCTCCTCCCAGTAAATGTTTGCATAGGCCGGGGCAAACTTTTTGCCCATAACTGTGCCTTTAATTTGGAGGTACGGTAAATTTAGACTTATGGAGTCGTTCTAATATATTGTCAATCTCTTTTTGTGTTTCCTGAAAGATGGGTTTTGTTAATTTAATGTAGTGGTCCGTATTATTTAATTGTCTGTGTGCTTCAAACAGGTACTGTTGTTTGTCCATGAGAACTATACTACTGCCCTTATCTGCTGGTTTTATAACTATGTTCGGGTTAGTTTTTAATTCCCTAATCGCCTGCCTTTCTCTTCTGGTGAGATTCTGTTTATCTTTTAATATGGGGATTTTTTTCTATTTCCTTTTGAGTTACTCTCATAAAATTTACTATCTCTGGGTGTATTTCAGTGTCTTCTGGGGTCCAGTCCGATGACGGCATGAAGGGTTGTTTGTCTGTAATTGAGTCCCTAAAGTAATCTGAGAGTTTAATTCTTCTGTAAAAGCTTTCTAAGTCATTCTGAATCTGCTTTTTACATGGCTTTGTGACCGGCACAAATGTAAGACCCTTGTTTAGGACCCCTTTCTGTGTTTCTGTAGGGGTAAAGAGTTTGGAAATATTGACAATAGTTTCTCCTAAGTTAAGGCACCGCTTTTCTAGGGTTGCAGTACTATTTAGTTTAAATGTTTCATCCATTTATTGATCATGATCAGTGCCGTGTTCTCCGTCCAGTGAATGTGATCCCTGCTTACCCTGAAGGACCTGGCAGCTATGGCTGGTATGTAAGATTGGGTTTTAATGAATTGATTTAACTGACGGATTGTATCCTTTTCCCCTTCTGGGAGTGATTGGCTGAAATTTATTTCGGGCACCCAAATCTGTGCATTAGGGAATTTAGTTTTAGCCACTTTTAGGAGAATTTGTAGTTGCTTAATTGCAGTCAGTGGTCTTTGCGTGCGGTGGTTAATGCCAATTGCCAGCACCACTTTCTTAATTTCTGGGGAAGGTTGTAACTTGTTTAGGACAGCCGTGGCATGAATGAAACAAAAACAAGAAAAGCTGGAATCACTCAGCAGGTCTGGCAGCATCTGTGGAAAGAAAAGCAGAGTTAACGTTTCAGGTCAGTGACCCTTCTTCAGAACTGACAAATATTAGAAAAGTCACAGATTATAAACAAGTGAGGTGGGGGTGGGGCAAGAGATAACAAAGGAGAAGGTGTAGATTGGACCAGGCCACATAGCTGACCAAAAGGTCACGGAGCAAAGGCAAACAATATGTTAATGGTGTGTTGAAAGACAAAGCATTAGTACAGATTAGGTGTAAATACACTGAATATTGAACAGCAGCAAGTACAAACCTGAAAAAAACAGTGGGTAAGCAAACTGAACAAACTAAGATGAAATGAAATAAATGCAAAAAAAAGGATTGTAAAAAATGTAAAAAAGAATGTAAAAAAAGAAAAAAGGAAGAAAAACTAACTAAAAATGAAAGTAAAATGGGGGGCTATCATGCCCTGAAATTATTGAACTCAATGTTCAGTCCGGCAGGCTGTAGTGTGCCTAATCGGTAGATGAGATGCTGTTCCTCGAGCTTGCGTTGATGTTCACTGGAACACTGCAGCAATCCCAGGACAGAGATGTGAGCATGAGAGCAGGGGGGAGTGTTGAAATGGCAAGCAACCGGAAGCTCAGGGTCCTGCTTGCGGACTGAGCGGAGATGTTCCGCAAAGCGGTCACCCAGTCTGCGCTTGGTCTCCCCAATGTAGAGGAGACCACACTGTGAGCAGCGAATACAGTATACTACATTGAAAGAAGTACAAGTAAATCGCTGCTTCACCTGAAAGGAGTGTTTGGGGCCTGGGATAGTGAGGAGAGAGGAGGTAAATGGGCAGGTATTACACCTCCTGCGATTGCAGGGGAAGGTGCCCTGGGACGGGGACGAGGTGGTGGGGGTAATGGAGGAGTGGACCAGGGTGTCACGGAGGGAACGATCCCTTCGGAATGCTGACAGGGGAAGGGAGGGGAAGATGCGACTGGTAGTGGCATCACGCTGGAGGTGGCAAAAATGGCGGAGGATGATCCTTTGGATATGGAGGCTGGTGGGATGAAAAGTGAGGACAAGGGGAACTCTGTCACGGTTCTGGGAGGGAGGGGAAGGGGTGACGGTAGAGGTGCGGGGAATGGGTCAGACACGGTTGAGGGCCCTGTCAACCACAGTGGGGGGAAATCCTCGGTTGAGGAAAAAGGAGGTCATATCAGAAGCACCGTCATGGAAGGTAGCATCATCAGAGCAGATGCGTCGGAGACGGAGAAACTGGGAGAATGGAATGGAGTCCTTACAGGAGGTAGGGTGTGAAGAAGTGTAGTCGAGGTAACTGTGGGAGTCGGTGGGCTTATAATGGATATTGGTAGATAACCTATCCCCAGAGATGGAGACAGAGAAGTCGAGGAAGGGAAGGGAAGTGTCAGAGATGGACCATGTAAAGGTGAGAGAAGGGTGGAAATTGGAAGCAAAGTTGATAAAGTTTTCTAGTTCGGGGCGGGAGCAGGAAACGGCACCGATACAGTCATCAATGTACCGGAAAAAGAGTTGGGGGAGGGGGCCTGAGTAGGACTGGAACAAAGAATGCTCGACATATCCCACAAAAAGACAGGCATAACTAGGACCCATGCGGGTATCCATAGCAACACCTTTTACTTGAAGGAAGTGCGTGGAGTTGAAGGAGAAGTTGTTCAATGTGAGAACAAGTTCAGCCAGGCGGAGGAGGGTGGTGGTGGATGGGGACTGGTTGGGCCTCTGTTCCAGGAAGAAGCGGAGAGCCCTCAAACCATCCTGGTGGGGGATGGAGGTGTAGAGCGATTGGACGTCCATAGTGAAGAGGAGGCAGTTGGGACCAGGAAACTGGAAATTGTCAAAATGACGTAGGGCGTCAGAAGAGTCACGGATGTAGGTGGGAAGAGACTGGACCAGCGGAGAAAAGATAGAGTCTAGATAGGAAGAAATAAGTTCAGTGGGGCAGGAGCAGGCTGACACAATGGGTCTGCCGGGACAGTCCCGTTTGTGGATTTTGGGAAGGAGGTAGAAGCGGGCTGTCCGGGGTTGTGGGTCTATGAGGTTGGAAGCCGTAGAGGGAAGATCTCCAGAGGAGATGAGGTCAGTGACAGTCCTTTGGACGGTGGCTTGATGTCCGGTGGTGGGGTCATGGTCCAGAGGGAGGTAGGAAGAAGTGTCCGTGAGTTGGCGTTGAGCTTCTGCAAGGTAGAGGTCGGTACGCCATACAACAACAGCACCACCCTTGTCTGCAGGTTTGATGACCATGTCGGGGTTAGACCTGAGAGAACGGAGTGCCTCAAGTTCAGAGGGGGACAGGTTAGAGTGAGTGAGGGGGGCAGAGAAATTGAGACGACCAATGTCTCGCCGACAGTTTTCAATGAAGAGATCAAGAGCGGGTAAGAGGCCAGGGGGAGGGGTCCAGGTAGAGGGAGAATACTGGAGGCGGGTGACTGGGTCTGCTGGTCGGGGGGAGGACTCCTGGTCGAAGAAGTGAGCCCGGAGGCGGAGGCGACGAAGAAGAGCTCAACGTCATGCCGAGCGCGAAATTCATTGAGGTGGGGGCGTAAGGGGATAAAACTGAGACCTTTGCTGAGTACAGAATGCTCAGTATCAGAGAGGGGGAGGTCAGAGGGTATAGTGAATACACGGCAAGGGGTCAGATCGGAAGGGGTGGGGTCAGAGGGAAGTGAAGCGGAAGGAGGATCTGGAGGGGCATTAGTCCCCATCAGCTGCTGGAGCTTGCGTTCCTAAACACCTGAAAGGAAGAAAAAAAGTTTTTTGTTAATGCGTCGGATGAGACGTAAGATGAGATGAAACTGCGGAGTAGAACAGATTTGAGATAAGGTGAGACGGTGCTGCTGGAGAGAGAGGTCCAGTGTGTGCATATGGCGGCACATAGCACTGAGTGTGGATCTCAGGAAGCGGCGAGAGTAGCAGTCCGAGGAACGTTGTATTTCTCGGAGATACCTGTGATCCTGGGTGGTTTCAAAGCAAGATGGGTGAAACTGCAGTTGGAATCCACGTGGAATCAGTCGGAGCCGGAGACAGTCACTGAGGAAGGAGATGTGGCTGTGAAAACGAGTTTTGGTAGATACCTTATCGAACACCAGGAGGGAAATAGAAAGCAATGAAGGTGAACAAGGTAAAAGAGACAAACGAAAATCCCGTCGGAGAAAAGAGCAGAACTTCTTCAAGGTAGGCATTCCTGGAAGAGAAGTGGCAGTGAATTAAACACTAAAATAAAAGCAAAATACTGCGGATGCTGGAAATCTGAAACAAAAACAAGAAATGCTGGATTCACTCAGCAGGTCTGGCAGCATCTGTGGAAAGAGAAGCAGAGTTAACGTTTCGGGTCAGTGACCCTTCTTCGGAACTGACAAATATTAGAAAAGTCACAGATTATAAGCAAGTGAGGTGGGGGTGGGGCAAGAGATAACAAAGGAGAAGGTGCAGATTGGACCAGGCCACATAGCTGACCAAAAGGTCACGGAGCAAAGGCAAACAATATGTTAATGGTGTGTTGAAAGACAAAGCATTAGTACAGATTAGGTGTAAATACACTGAATATTGAACAGCAGCAAGTACAAACCTGAAAAAAACAGTGGGTAAGCAAACTGAACAAACTAAGATGAAATGAAATAAATGCAAAAAAAAGGATTGTAAAAAATGTAAAAAAGAATGTAACAAAAGAAAAAAGGAAGAAAAACTAACTAAAAATGAAAGTAAAATGGGGGGCTGTCATGCTCTGAAATTATTGAACTCAATGTTCAGTCCGGCAGGCTGAAGTGTGGCATGAATGAATTTAGCTCCTGGAAAGCTGTCAATTTGTGTGATTGGGTTTGGGCAGCTTTTTATTTGGGAGAGATTAGAGTCCCCCATGATCAAGATTGGTTTAACAGGTTTGAGTTGCCAATTTCTGTTTTTCTGGCAAGTATTAGGATGCCTTGTCACTGGCTGTGGATTGTCCCTATCAGTGTCAGATTCAGAATGGTCGTCACTCTGTCCTTGTAGCGGGGGTGAGCGTGTCGTCACCGTCTCGGGGTCCACCCTGACAGGCGCAGGGCCTGCGGATGCAGTCACAGAATTTGTCCGTGAGGTCGAGGATGTCGCCTGAGTTCGGCTCCTGCTTTGCCTCTGTGGTGGGGGTGTCCCTGTAGCCCTAGGGTGTAAACTCGTAGGGGAGGGGTTCATCTGTCCAGTGGAGGGGGCCGTTGTGGAAGTCGAGGCTGTCGGCTCATTCCGGCCTTCTCTCTGTCTCTGCGGGAGGGGTTCACGTACCACTGTAATGTTGGGGTACCAATTAACTAAGGGGGTTGTCAGTTGAGTTGGAGAGGTTGGCCTGGTTTGGTCCTGTCTCTGTGGCACGGGCTGTTCTTCTACCATGGTCTGAGGGAAGCAATGTGTGGGGAAGCGACTCGTCCATGGTCTGGGGGGGTGGGGAGGGGGATGGCTCGGTCTGGTGGAGGTTGGGACTTGGTGTGTGCAATTGGTCATAGTCCGGTTCGGTATAGCCAGCTGTCGGTCGTTCCCCTCGCTCTGCCGAGGCCTTTGAGGCTCGGACTCTTGGGAAGCAGGCATGATGTCGAGGTTCAAGGTGGTGGCCACATTGGAGGTCCGAGTACCCGGTCTATGGGGCAAGGCAGTCCTGGTCTGTGGGCTGACCTGCTGTCCTGTGTTTTTCCGTGTGGCCAGATGCCGGATGTGTTTTCTTACCACATCCATTGTTTGAGCTTTAAATCTGTTCTTAAGATTCTTTTTATTCCAATTTATTGCTTTGGCAATGGCTTCCTGGAGCCGGTCAGTAATTTCTGTTGTTTGCCAGTCATCATCCAATTTCTTGAGGTTAATTTGGTAATGCTCAATTAGAATTTGTCTTGTTTGTTTTGCCCAGTTTTCCGAATTTAAAGCCAATTTCCTCAGCGTTTCCCGTGATGGGTTTGCTGGTTTTATAAAAAATGTTAATTTATCCGATTGTCTTATAATGCCTTTGTGAGAAATGTAGCCCACTTAATAATAATTTACACCAAGTCAAACTCTGAAGAAGTAAGTTTATTTAACGTTCTTGCAAGATCGGGTGTCCTACAAGCAGGCACACCCATCAACATATTCAGTTCATGTTTATACTATACAAATCCATTTGTCCACGCCTTTATTTTACATTATTGGTTATAACATATTATGACACTAACCTATCCTATGGTTGCTACAGTCTCCTACTCTGTTTACTTCTCCCCCTACTCTAACTTTCTAGCCCCTAACTCTTGCTTTTGTTTTACCTTATTTGGCTCTCCATTGTGTGTTTTAACTTGCAGCTGTCAGCCTTTATCTTAGTGGGGCAGTTTCTTATTCACTACATCCTTTGTTCTAACTCTTGCTGTTTCTCTTTTATCTGCCGACGCACAATTTTTAAGTGATGTACTGTCCCAAGGTCTGTACTTACATACCCTTATCAATTCTCTTTTTCAGTGATGTACTGTCTTAAGGTCTCTACTTACATACCCTTATCAGTTCTCTTTGTCAGTGATGTACTGTCTTAAGGTCTCCACTTACATATCCTTATCAGTTCTCTTTTTCAGTGATTTCATTATGTTGTGCACAAATGACTTCTTGGTAACTTTCCACAAGCTGTAGAAACAACATTTCAGTATTTCTTATTCTCACACCTTTAGGAGGCTCCCTTTGGCTCTCCAGTAACACTAAATGGTGAATCGTCTGGGCTATTTTATAAATTAATCTAACCGTTGTCGCAAAACTATCTCTAATTAAGTTACCTCTACCTACTGGAACCGTGTGTGCGTAATTCCTACGTGGTGAGAAAGGCCCACGTTTTCTTTGTGTATTCCGTTGCATTGTCTGGGTGTAAAATGTGCAAGAAAAGTTACTGTGGGATGTCCCCTCGTAACAATACTCTACCGCACTAAGGTTCTCCGGTGTCCCGAAGTCCCTCCGCCCGGTCGCTCCTTCTCTCTCTCCTTCTCTCTCTCCTTCCCCAGGGAGGTTCTCCGGCGTCCCGAAGTCCCTCTACCTGGTCACTCCCTCTCTCTCTCTCCTTCTCCGGGGAGGTTCTCCGGTTTCCCGAAGTCCCTCTACCCAGTCAATCCTTCTCTCTCCCTTTCTCTCTCTCTCTCTCCAACCTGTGGAAAAAAATTCTCTTTGACTCAATGAGTATTCCGGCTAGGAATAGTATTTCCCGACGTTTCGCTGTTACTCCAGCTTCCTCAGGGGAAAATGGACGATTCATTGCAAAATCTGTTGGATAAATGTGAGTGAGCTGGCTGACCCCTCCCATGTTGAATGTGATTGGTTGGAAAAGTCTCCTTGTCCTGAAACAATTGAGCTGTTTTTAAAAAATTAAATTGCCCCAATGGGAAGTGTGGTTTGTGCATTGAGCCCCTGCAAAAAAACATCCTGGTTACCATGGTAGCAGAGCCCCACCACGTTGGGTTTACCTTGTGCTCCACAACCTCTGCAAAAAAAACCTAGTCCTGAAACAAAGGGGAACAATTAGGCTGATTTTAAATTTAATTTTAATTGACCCACTGGGTTTGAAACAATTGCACCTTTTTTAAGTTTTTAAAGTTTAAATTTAAATGGTCCCATGGGAAGCCCGATCTGTGCATTTGTGGCCCTGCAAAATAACCTGTTTGCCATGGTAACAGAGCCCTACCCCATGCTGGGTCACCCCAAGTCCATCAAAAACAAACAAACAGTAAAATCACCCAGTCCTGGGACATTAATGGGTTGCTTTAGCTCCCCAGCGCCACTGTGTGGTAGGTCTTTGTAACAGCAATACATTTATATTCTAAATTTAAAATGCAGAAGTAAGGAGGGATTGAATGATAATTAATATTAACCTGCCTATCTAAGAGGGGGGATTTAATTATAATTATAATTAAAACTGACCTGCCTATCTAAGAGATCTGTAACCCTACACCCATCACACTCAGGTGTTAATTTAAAACTTTGGTTTATTTGTTACATAATTATTTGGGAATGGAATGGGAATTGGATGTATTCCTGGGGGTGAAGGGCCCGCAAGTTTGGTATTGGGGTGTGAGCTTAGGCACGACTGTTCCCCAGTAGAGACCCTGGCAGCACAGGCCAGATGGCCTTGAAAGTGCAGAATTTAATTTTCTTATGTCTTGTTTAATGGCACGCGCCATTTCTGTGTATCGACCAGCTGAACTTGGATTCTGTTGCCTATAAGGCATTTATTTTTGGCACTGCTTGGACAGTCACAACGGACGGCGTGTCACTTTAAAGTTAGGGTAGGATGAACGGGCAGTAGGGGTGGGAAAGCCTCCCTTCTTGTGTTTATATACTCATTTCTTGAGTTTAATTTCACGAGCAGCTGCCACTTTTATTCGGCTCCCGCCTTAAGTTAGTGTCCATCCATGTCCGCTTGCCTTTCCAGCTCGGATTATCAGTGGGATTGCAATAAAAAATGGCACGCGCCATTTCTGTGTATCGACCAGCTGAAGTTGGATTCTGTTGCCTGTAAGGCATTTATTTTTTGGCACTGCTTGGACACTCAAAACGGACGGGGGGGGGAGGTTTAGGATTAAGTTTAGGGTTGGAGGCGGGTTAGAGTTACGGCTAGGGTTACGTGTTGGAGTTGGGGCAGTGGTCGGGGCGTTAAGGCTTTGGAGTTAAGCCTTAAGCTTGGGTCTGGATCTAGGGGCAAGAGTTACATTGATGTTATGGGGGGTTGGGCTAGGGTTGGGGCTGGGGTCGGAACGTTGGTTTTGGGGTTAGATTCTATGGTCCTGGCTGGGTCTGGGGCGGGGGTTACATGAGTGTTGTGGGGATTGGGGTTAGGGCTAGGGCTAGGGTTGGGGTCAGGGTCTTGGGCCTAAGGGCAGGGCCTTCGGTTTAGGTCTTTGGGTTCAGGGGTAGGGGGCATTAGGGCCTTGGGTTGTTGCGCGGTACGTTGTAACAAGTGGTAGTCTTGTAGTTGACCTATCCTGTGGCTGTGGGTTCTCCATTTCCCTCAGGAAATTGGACTTGATATGTCTGAGGAATCTTTTTGTGTAGGGGTTTAACTTAACCACAACCTCCAGCTGTGAGAGCGCGATCAACTGAGCCACAGCTGACATTAAAATAAAGTGCAAAAATATTGGATGATTTGATGAAACTTGTGCTTCACATGACACTAACAGCAGGTTAATGTAAATCATGCACAAACCACTCATTGGGGGAAACCAGGACTTGGGGCTATCACTATAAGATAGTAACCAATAAATCCAATAAGGAATTCAAGAGAAACTCCTTTTCCTGGGGAATGGTGAAAATGTAGAACTCATTATCATATTAGCACCGGAAAAGAATAGAAAGCTATGCTGACAGGATTGGATGAAGAAGGGTGGGAGGAGGCTCATGTGGAGCATAAATACTGGCATGGATTGTTTTTTTTAAATATCATTCATTGAGCATCACTGGCAAGGCCAGTATTTATTACCCATCCCGAAGTGCCCTCGAGAACCTGGTGGTGAGCCAACTTCCTGAATACAGCTGAGAGGTTTGCGATGCTAATTCAGAAGACATTGAAGAGTCAATCACATAACTTTGGTTCTGGAGTCACAGAGAGACCAGACTGAGTAAGAACGGCAGATTTTCTTGTCGAAAGGGCATGAGTGAACCAGATGGGTTTTTTTTTGTGACAATCATAGTCACTGTTGCTGATAATTCAAAATGTATTTAATTAACAGAATTTTGAACTCCCCAGTGGTCACAGTGGGATTTGAACTGACAATTTCCAATCATTAGTCCAGGCATTCTGGGTTACTTTCAGCAGTAGGCTACCATACCCATATTCTGACCAAATGGCCTGTTTACGTGCAGCAAATTCTATGGAAAAATCACAATCAGAATTCAAACTGTGTTAAAATACCGCTACGTAGAATGTTTGGACTGAGATACAATGATGAACAGTCACTTATGCAGTTTCTATATATCGTGTAGGTATGTCGTAAAACTACGGATACATGCCGGAGCCTTACTGAATGCATCATTTATCTGGGAGGTGGTTTCCATCGATTAATGTTCCAGAATAAACTATTCCGTGCTGAGGGGATAATCATGTTTCTTAGTATCACACAGACTGGCTAAAGAGGGCAGTGAAGCTCCTCGCAGGTTTTGCAGAACACCAGAGTTTTGCGTATCGTTCATGGTCGAGGATGGAGAATGTAGCCTCACACCCACAGCACATGTAAGATCAGGCTGGTTGGGTAAAACCTGCAGAGTTCAGTTGCGAGTAACTGTACTACTTTCTTCCATTCCTTTCCGCCCAGCTGTCCTGTGGCTCTGCGAAAATGTACTGAGGTCGCAAAACCCGTGCGAAATGCCTCAGCTGTAGAAACCCACAGGCAACGCCAGCTAACTGGATGATACATGGATGATAGTAGAATGAAGGGTATGTAGGTAGTTTGATCTGAGAGTAGGTTAAAGGGTCGGCACAACATCGTGACCCGAAGGGCCTGTACTGTGCTGTACTGTTCTATGTTCTAACTGTTAGCATGTCACAAGAGGATAACACTGAGGACTGTTGGGGATTCAGCATCTGGTGGCTAAATTTAACAGATGAGGCTTTGAAAGGAAAAAGCAATTTTGAGACTGTTTTCAATGAATGCCGTAAAGAGCACAGTAAGGCTCCTTTCTGTTGTTAGTTCCCTGCATTTTATTTGTGACCATTGTCGGGGATGTGCCCAGATGTAACGGCAGTTTTCCCACCACTGAGAAAATGGCACCTGATTAGTCAGATATCTTACTTGATTTTGGAGCTGAAGGCACTTGTCAAACACACTCACGAGAATACAGGACATGACCAATTCTTCCTGATGGTACCGAGCCTCTCACATTGACTGCCCATATTGCGGTGGGACCATTGCCCACTTTAGCGAATGGAGACAGATGTGAAAGCCTTGTGGTTCAAGTGCTACCTCTGTAATCTCGTCCAGCCCCACAACTCTCCAAGATAACCTTGATCCTCCAATTTTTGCTATTACATCTTAAATAATAGCTTCCAACATTTTCCCTAAGACAGATGTTAAGCTAACTGGCCTGTAGTTTCCTGCTTTCTGTCTCCCTCCTTGCAACCCAGGCAATGGTGAAAGAGGAGGTATTCAGACACTGGAGGGGTTTAAAATTGATAAAGAAGATATATTATATAGGCTGTCTGTACTGAAAGTGGATCAAACACCAGGACCGGATGAGATGCATCCATGGATACTGAGGGATGTGAGGGTGGAAATTGCAGAGGCACTGGCCATAATGTTTCACTTTTCCTTCGATTTGGGGGTGGTGCCAGAGGACTGGAGAATTGTTCAAAAAAGGGTGTAAAGATAAGCCCAGCAACTACAGGCTAGTCAGGTGGGGAAATTGCTAAAAAGAATAATTACTAGTCACTTGGACAAATGTGGGTTAATTAAGGAAAGCCAGCATGGACCGGGAAAATCATGTTTAACTAACTTGCTGGAGTTTTTTGAGGAGGTAACAGAGAGGGTTGATGAGGGCAATGCTGTTGATGTGGTGTACATGGATTACAAAAGGCGTTTGATACAGTGCCACACAACAGACTTGTGAGCAAACCTACAGTTCATTGAATAAAAGGGACGGTAGCAACATGGATACGAAATCGGCTGAGTGACAGGAAACAGAGAGTAGAGGTTAATGGATGATTTTAGGCTGGAGGAAGGTTTGTGACGGAGTTTCCCAGGGGTCAGTGTTGGGAGCCTTGCTTTTCCTGATATATATTAATGACCGAGACCCTGGTGTACAGAGCACAATTTCAAAGTCTGCAGATGATACGAAACTTGGAAGCATTGTGAACTGTGAGGAGGATAGTGTAGCACTTCAAAAGGACATGGGCAGGTTGGTGGAATGGGAAGATGAAGTTCAATGCAGAGAAATGTGAAGTGATTAATTTTGGTAGGAAAGACATGGAGAGACAACATAAAACAAAGGGTACAATTCTAAAGAGGCCGCAGGAGCAGAGGGACCTGCATGCATATGTGCATAAGTCATTGAAGGCAGCGGGACAGGTTGAGAGTGCAGTTAATAAAGCATACAGTATCCTGGGCTTTATTAATAGGGGCATAGAGTACAAGAGCAAGGAGGTTATGTTGAACTTGTATAAGACACTAGTTCGGCCTCAGCTGGAGTGCTGCGTCCAGTTCTGGACACCGCACTTTAGGGTAGATGTTAGGGTATTGGAGAGAGTACAGAAGAGATTCATCAGAATGGTTCCAGGGTTGAGGAACTTCAGATTGGAGAAGTTTGGACAATTTTCCTTGCAGATGAGAAGGCTGAGAGGTGATTTGATAGAGGTATTCAAACCATGTGGGGTCTGGACAGAGTAGATGGAGAGAAACTGTTCCCATTCGTGAAAGGATCGAGAATGAGAGGCACAGAATTCAAGTATTGGCGAAGAGAAGCAAAGGTGACACGGGGAAAAACTTTTTCACAAAGTGAGTGGTTCAGGTCTGGAATGCACTGCCTGAGAACGTGGTGGAGACAGGTTCAACTGACGCATACAAAACGGAATCAGACAGTTATATGAAAAGGAAGAATGTGCAGGGTTACCGGGAGAAGGCGGGGAATGGAACTGAGCGAATTGCTCTTTCGGAGAGACCGTGCAGACACGATGGGCTGTGTGACCTCCTTCTGCACTGTAACAATTCTGTGATTCTGTGGGTTTTCAAACATCTGGGATATGATACCACATAATAGACTCATGAATCAGGTCAGAGAATGAGGAGTCAGGGGACAAGTAGCAGAATAATTAGTTAGCCAATTGCAAGACAGACTGTCGGGGTAAAGGGTTGTTATTTGGATCGGCAGAAGGTGGGAAGTGATGTTCCACAAGAATCAGTGCTGTTCATAACGTATCTGAATGCAGTTTACACCAAACAGGGAGGGAGGGAGGGGTGTCAACATCGTGCAAGACTGCGACACGGTGCAAGAAGCTATGAACAAACCTTCAGAATGGGCATATAATAGGCAAAAGAATTTCAACATGGTTTATATTTTGGCAACAGCATCATATGAATGTGTTAAGCATGGGCAATCTGGCTTATCAAAGAGTTTTCAAAGACAATTTGGTGTTTCCCATGATAATTCCCATTCTCTAATGAAATATTTCACAAACAAAAAAATGATTCATGAGCAACTCAGCCTGCAGTTCCAAAGAATAAAATTGAAGTTGTCAGCTTTGAACACACCCCAAACTTAACTGGCATTGGAAAACTAACGGATCCCAGAGACAGGTCAAGATCAGTGGATTACAGAGACTGGGAAAGTGTTAGTGCATTCTGAAATATCAAGTTATTGTAATCCAAGGAAACTCACAGGGTTTTGTAACACTCTGTTTGATCAAGGTGAGACTTGTTTAACTGGACGGGTCAAACCGTGACATCACAGAGCAAGTCTGACCCTCACACTGTCCATCACAGTGAGATCAGACATCGCAATTGGTTTGTAAACTGAGTTAATTTGAGGCAGGAGGCTGTACGAGCAGTTTGAGTGAAGGAAAGGGAGCTGCATTGACCATAACTAACTGGCTGATCTGTCTTGGAGTGAATGTGGTCGGGGAGAAGATCTGAGCAGCGTTACATTACGCAGAGATCACAAGCAATGTAAATCTCATCAGCCATCTGATCAGACAGAATGTTGAGAGGTTTGAAAGGTTTGTCTGAACCTGTTTATTTTGTAGCATTGTGAAAGTTAGCCGAGTATTATGATTGATATCGGTAGATTAATAGAGTTCATTTTGTTATTGGTGGATCTCCCTTGGAGTTGCTCACAAGTAGTCTGGAATCTGCTTAATGATGGTTACAGATGCCCACTACCGGCTCCCTCACTGACCACCAGCTACTTCCAGCTATCCAGCTTGGTCCTCACTCCCTGTTCTGTAAATGGAGACAAGCACCGCCCATTAGCAGATCTCCCATGGCACTACCTGGGATAGACTCGAGTGTGGCTGATCTGTCTAGGAGTGAAGGTGGTCGGGGAGAAGATCTGAGCAGTTTTGTGATGGAGAAGACAGCGAGCTGAGAGAGGGAGGGAGGAAGAAAACCTTCACAAGATGGTGCGACTGACAGAGCCAGCTATTGGAGCAAATAGGTACGTTATCAATCCCTTCCATTCTTTGGAGCTGTAGGTAACATGGTCTGTAGGTAGTCATGTCTTCCAGGGGGTGAGGGAAGGGAGTGGTCCTGTTAAACAGATCATGGAAATATTGCTCGAGTTCCGTTCCGAAAAAGTTTAGATCTTATTTAAAACTGTAAAAAATCTGGAGCTCAGTCTGGGCCTCAGTCAATGATACTGAAGGAATCGGTTAGAAACACTTGTCCCAAGCATTTCTGCTGTCCTCTGACCTCATCAATCCCTCTCTCCATGCCAAGGCCCTCCTCCCAGGTCAGATGCCTCAGGTACTGCCCTCTAAAAGCCTCTCATTGTGTCAGACAAGCTCCTGGTGCCAGTGACCCTGGATCACCTGATGGCATTGCAGCCATTCTGGAGCTTCACTGTGATTCTGGAGAAGGAATCAACTGATTGACTCCAGAATCTTTAATACTCAGCTAACATCAGAATCTGTGGCCAGGAACATCACTAGAAAAGAGACACGTCCAGAAGTAATGGTGCACTCTGAATCTGCATTCAGCATTTCCAGGTTAAATGGTTTAACTAGCAGTGGAATTAGAAAATGCCGAGAGATGTCTCGTTACAATCCAGTGATTCTGATCTGTTTTTTGCTTCTTCTTCCAGACATACGTGGTTGGTGTCAGGATGAGCAAGAGGAAATTTCCATCAAATTACCCACAGACTAAAGGATGAGTAACAAAAGCACAAAGAACAAGTGCATCACGACACACAACAAGCAGCACATCCTGCCCCCAAACCAACTCAAAATACTACAAAGGAGGGAGCCGTGTCCCTGAAATTCTCCTCACCCCATCCCTCTGTGTCCTATCCATTTCTCAGTGCCAACTCCACATCTGTTCATTTGTTGGTTTAATTTGACGGCCAACAACAACCCAGACACTGGTCCATCTAGACACTCCTCCGATGGCTGGAGATGGTGTGAAACCAACTCTCTCTCCCTTCTGGTTTATTTCCTAACTCAACCAGGTCTATCATCCCCACCAGCGCCTCCTAGATTTACTTCGACATCTATTTTTAATTGTTCATTGGGAAATTTGCCACACACTCTTCCCCATCTTAGCCCCCAGGCTGGACCTTCACGTCTGGCCCTCAAGTCCCCGCATCGGCATCAAGCAGTAACCCTGCTCCAACTCCAGGCTCAGTTTGATATTGCTCAGGACTGAGCACTGGCACTGGCTAGGACCCAGTCCGGACAGTCAGCTCTGACCAATATCGGCTGGAGCTCCACCTTGGGACTGAAGTTGAAGGTCTCGAGGGGGGAACGCTCTGGATGTTGCCTCGACTGTGTCGAGTGGGACCGACTGGTTCAGGCCACTCACCTGCCAGTTGCTGCCATCCCCTCCGCACAATCGATTGAGGCCCCGGTACCAACTTGTACCGAGACCTCCCAGAATTTGAGGAAGAGTCCTCCCCTGGCATCAGCCGGCTCTGAGGAGTCCGTGCCGACTGGTGCCAGTATAAGGCTGGTTCCCCCAAGCGCCACCAGCTAGTGTTGGTGGTCCTTCACCAGAGCCATCCTCTGGTGACACTAACCCAGCCCTGGGACATTGGTCTCCAGTTGGTGGCAGCTTATCTGGGGGACACCACCCTTGGGGGACTCGACTCCACTCAGGGTCACCTATGTTGGGGGTGATTGCCACTTTGGTGAGAGCAGTCGCAGGTCTCTGCTCACATTTTATAGATCTGTGTCTGCCTCCTCACCTCTGTGGACTCACCTTCAGCCACTCCCTGCAATTCTTAAGGGGTATCTAGGTTCCAAGGGCTCTCTCACACAGGGAGGGTACGTGTGCCTCACTGGCACCTCCCCCGAGTGGCAGGGGAACATGTGTCGAGGGTTTATCTCCATCGGCCCTCGTGTTCATGAGCTCGTAGCTAATCCAGCCGCCCTCGACTCTGTTCCCCGAGATTTACTATTATCAACCTTCCTTGTCGGTTGAGCCCTTGGAAGCTTCCTGGAGGCATCCTGCCTCGGAAGCCCAGTTGGGAGCCTGAGTCGGACCACGACCTCCAGTCGTTTAGGCTTTCATGTATTTAACACGAGGGTGACCTAGAGTCTGAAACTGTGGCTTCCGGAAGTCCTTTCACTTGGGGCTTTGAGTCCATGCTTGGGGTTTTGCAAAATGCCACAAGCATCAACCTTTGCTGGATTCTTTTTCCCTTGATAAGCGTCCTCCGGTTAAGGCCATGTTAGACAGTATCCATCGGACCTCCAGCACCCTGCTTCACACCTTGCAGTTTACTGGTATCTGGTCAACTGTAGTTGTGAAGGTATCAGAAGGAAAGTTATCGCCTGGTTCCACCCACAAGTGGGATCTGGCGCAGCTTCCTGCAGGGTTTGGCACATCTCCCCCAATTCCCTACCACCATATCCACTGGGGGGCGGCCTCACCGGCAGGTGAGTGGGTCCGGTGTGCGGACCACCTACAGAGAGCATCGACTGCAGCAGCTGGCTGTGTGGATGCCCTCATTGTAGGAGCAGAGTCTATCGCCCAGTGGATCTTGCATCACCGATTAGTATGGCCAAGCACCTTGGGCTTTCTTCAGGTACTGCAGATGCCCCTTGGTGCCGAGGCCTTCTTTGGTGAGCAAGTGGAGGAGCTGCTGCGGCAGAACCTTCAGGCATTCCCCAATTGGCATTTAAGATGTAGACACTGCTCACTCTAGAACTTAGTCTGTAGGCCCCTTCCAACAACCCACCATTCCACTCACAGTCACTCCCAGGCTGTATCCGGAACGGAATGTCCTTTGTACCATGCTAGCTCCCTGCATTGCAGATTAGGACCTGGAATTCAGGCAGCTAGCAACACTTCATCTTTGATACCCTGTCCGGCTGCACCCCCCCAAGCAGTGATCCTGCCTTTGCCAGTTGGAAGGGGGGGATCACTCTTGGGTTAAAGAGACCTGAAGTAGTGAGTATCCTCTGGATTGGCAGCTTGAGCCTCCATGTTTCTCACAATGTGGTTTGCTTTGATGCTCAGAGGAACCATCTACCAGTGGCCATTCTGGCAGGTGACACCATGGTCTTTTAGTATTGGGACTGAGAGTCAGGGATAATTCTCCAGAAGAGAACTGTTGGGGAGATTTCTCCAGGTGAAACTTCTGGACAACTATCCCCACTGCCAGTAATGTTTCCACAGCTCGCCTTTGTCACAGCATCTGAACTCGAGCTGATGCTCTTGGGGAACACTGTCTTCTCCAGGTTCTTCAGCTAATGCTTTGAGAAATGGGTGATGTTGGGGGAGGTCACATTCAGGATGAATGGGCTTCCAGGCCAGTGGGCGTGCTTGAGCTCACTTGGCATTTCAACAGGCTCGGTCAAGGTGTGAACGGTATATTAGGACAGTGTGCACTTTCAGACTCGGGACGGCGGGGTAAGTCAGTGTGTCTGCAGACAGACAATATGACAGTAGTCCAGTATGTCAACAGGGTGGGACTCCCTCCTGGGTCCCTCTGTCAAGGAGATACGTTGCTTCCCATTGGTGCTTGTAGGACGGGGTGACACTTTTGCTGCCACATTTGGCCGGGGTGAACAACACAACAATCGACACACTCAGCTGCTGTGTGTAGTTCACCTTTCGAGTGGATGATCCACACTGAGGTGGTCCAGAATATCTTCAGGACTTGACGGGGGGGGGGAGGGGTTTACCAGATCGATCGACTTGCTTGTATCACTGGACAATCCCCAATCTGATGGGGGACCTCAGGCAGTCATGGTGGAGGCTGGACTGTCTGTGGTTCTGGTTAACCCTTCATTGACCTCACAAACCGTCCTCCTTCGACATCGTGGTGTTGAATACTGCCGGTCTGATTTCAGGAGCCCACGGAGAAAGCCAAGTTATTTGGAGATTAAAGACGACCCTACTTTTAGTAAGGGAAACATCAGTTTTCATTCCAGCGTCCTCCACACACGGCTGGACACTGTCCAACTGGTGCTCAGGGTTAGAAGGGTGGAACCTGCATGGGAACAGACTCCGGCTCCCAGGACAAGTTGATGAAAGTGTGTGTTATTCGTGGGAGCCAGCGCCAGAACCAAACAGTAAGCTGAAGGAGATTTGGGTCTTTCCAGCTTCTGATTGACGGTCTGGCTGTTCAGATGGAATGCCCATCAGATTAGGGTATAGCAGCAATGTGACACTCATGGTTGTGATGCTCATTTTTATCATGTCTGTCCTTGGTCTCTTTAGCCCCTGTTCACAGACAGGCCCCTCCACCCTCCTCGTCCTCAGCACTACTTGGTTCGTCGGCAGCAGTGCGTCTAGAATGTCTGAATGATGATCAGCGCCCTTGGAAGCTGATCCTTTGCAAGCTGCTCCCGTGTAAGTTTCCCTTCATTTTCCGAGTGATGAGGCTTTTTCCACCCACCTGGGTGCCCCCTTGGGAATTGGAGGGGGTGTTTGGTATGTAGTTTCCTCGTTCTGGGTTGTGTTTGGGTGTCAACAAGCTGAGTTCTGGGGTGTGCTAAAATTGAACACAGCACGGGAGCCGGGGAGGGACGGAGGGAGGGGAAAAGCATGTGGGTGTGCCCTCCACGGATAAGGCATTGAAAAAATGGCTTAAAAGGGAGGTCACGCCTTACCAAGTTTTCCCCAGGGAAATTGTGCCGATGCATCCCGATAATTAGATCCACATTCCCCCCCATTTGGCCGTCAATATTTCAGAGCTGATGTTCCATCCGAACATTGCTGGCTCTGTAACTCAGTTCCAATCCACTGAGAGCCCAGCACAGACTATAGGAATGGCATCAGTTCCCAACAAATTCAAAGATGTCACAGTTAGCAGGGAAGTGGGAACCCTGGACATGCTAGTACAGAGCTAGAGTGCAGATGGTTGGAGACTAAGCTCTGAGGCAGTGTGTTCAGATGGTGTCTGGGAAAGCTATTGTCTTGGAAAGCAGTGGCTGAAGAGGGCTAGAGTGATCTCCTGGACTCGTTTCGATCGCCTAAGGGGGTCGGAGAGGAATTTCCCAGATCTTTTTCCCAAATTGGCCTGGGTTTTTATGTCTGGTTTTTCGCCTCTCTCAGGAGATCACATGGTCGAGGGTGGAGTGGGGAGTCAATCTGTGTTGTGATGAGAAGGAATCGCAGTTGTGTGGGACGTGCTGGACGGAGCAGACAGGAACCTATCCATCCGTCAATTCTCTATCAAGTCACGTTAATTCAACGACTTCAATGTGAAATCTGGAAATAAACGTGGATTCAAATTGGACAAACTTTCTGTGTTTTTTTCTGATTTGTGCGCGGGCTAGAATAAGGACCAGAAAAGCGAAGAGTTCTCTTCATCTTCAGATTGTTTTATTCATTCACGGGATGCGGGCGTTGCTGGCGAGGCCAGCACTTATTGCCCATCCCTTCTTGAAGAAAGCTGTGTGGTTTGTGAGGCTATTTCAGAGGGCTGCTTCGAGTCAACCAGGATGGCAGATTTCCTTCCCTGAAGGACATTAGTGAGCCAGATGGGTTGCGACAACAATCCCCGACTTTCATGCACACCATCACTGATACAAGATTTTTAATTCCAAATTCTGATTTGATTAACTGAATTTCAATTCCCCAGCTGTCTTGGTGGGATTTGAACTCGTGTCTCTGGATTACTAGTCCAGTAATATGACCACGATGCCAGTCTATTGCCCTTAGACAGAGCTGCTGATTGGGTGAACTCTCTGAGCCACTTACCAGGTACGACCTGAACTGAATCCCCAGTCAGCCACACAAACGTACATAAAGACTATCAGATCCATCGAGCTCGCCCCATCCAGTAGACAGTAGAACCTCACGCTCTCCCATCCCTCCTTACATATTAA
This sequence comes from Heterodontus francisci, assembly GCF_036365525.1. Lineage (NCBI taxonomy): Eukaryota > Metazoa > Chordata > Chondrichthyes > Heterodontiformes > Heterodontidae > Heterodontus > Heterodontus francisci. The sequence continues at coordinate 103,328,554 of NC_090386.1, forward strand.
TGTAATCTCTTGGAATGGAAAGGACCCTCGCCAAGTCAGGATAATCCTCTGGGCAGCTGCTCTGTCAACACCCTGAGGCTCCAGGAGGACACGTCATAATCTAACCTGGCCACGAACTCCATGTAACTCACAATGTCCTCTCAGGAACTTAGCCAGTTCCTCTTTTAAAGGTCTCTCTGTTACACGTGTTTGTTCCAGAGGGTGACGAGCCTGTGACAAGTGATGGAGTGGTACAGCACAGAAGACCATTCGGCCCATCGTGCCTGTGATAGATCTTGACTGGAGCCGCACACCCAGTCAGTCCCACCTGACCCAAAACTTTCCCAAATACAAACTGGTGGGAAGGAAAGAGACATACACTAAATACATAGAGAGCAGGGGACAGCAAGACAAGGGCAAATACAAAGATTAGAAGGAAGGTTAAAAAAAAAACAATGAGGGCAAAGGAAGTGTGAAATTAAATTGTCAAGGAATATAAAACAAAAGATTTAAAATGTTTTACAGACCCATAAATAAAACAACTGGAAGTCTCGATGGGAATTGGGCCATTTAACGATGGACAGGATAATGTGCCAACAACTTATACTTATATTACATAGTACAGCATCTCAAGGTGCTTCACAGGATATAAAGCCACAAAAGGAGATATTAGGGCAACTTCATTCTCCTGTGCAGCGAAAACTGCCCGTGTACCAGAACCTTGTTCAGCCGGTTCAGTTGTGAGATTGAATGGAGGGACAGGAAGCTGCAGGTCATCCATGTGAGAGAAGAGAAGCAGCAACGAGTACTTTTGAAAATTCAGTTCAGAGGGGGGAAAAAATCCACATCAGTCCTTTCTCAAGTCTTGTCTGCAAACATCATGTCCATTGAAGACAACAGTTCACACACCCATGGGCTTTCACTCTGTTCTCAATGGTTTTTATTCTGCAAATTAACATGTCCACAGACACAGCAAAAAATAAGCATTACCCCAACTGATCTGTAAAAATATTTCAAAACTGCTTTTTGCTACACAAATTATACACTGTCCAGCATGACCTCATTTCAGCATCAGCAGAAACTCACTTCACCCTGGGTCTTCCTAGCTGCAGACTGAATCACCAGCTTCAGTTCCGCCTGATCCCTGATCCAGGTGAAAATGGAGACCAGTACGGGAAATGCACCCAAAAAAAACAGCACAGCAAAGGCGGAGCCATGGAAGAAACAGATTTCCAGGGTTTTCTAGCTCATGCACTCGGTAAAGACGCTGTGACACTGAACCATGCAAAGCCTGAAAAACCACTGGGTCTGTATGGGATAGCTAACGTGGTCTGGGGCAGCATTGTACAGCTGCAAAGAGGGAGGAGTGAAGGACAGGCGAGGACAGCATTGGGCTTGACTATCGAGGGGACGAGTGGCCTACTCTTGCTCCAAATTCTGACATTTGTATAAGACAAGTCCTCTTAAACTAAAAAAAAAAGAGTTTACATCGAATTACATTTTGTTGCTCGCATATAATTGTTTGCTTTATTAAAGCGGTTTTTCCTGTCTTCTCGTTTTGTAAGATTTTTAAGACCTTTAGGTGTTTACATGTTCCACATAGTCTGTCACCGCAATTTGGTACGGCTTGTGCCTTTCCGCTGCTCGTGACCAATAGGTCTTTTAGGTTTTTGCCTCTTTTGAAAGCTGATGTTATGCTATATTGGCTCAGTGAGTTAACATCCCCTTTTAACTTTTCAAAATGGTTTCTCACTACCCTATTTATCTCTTGAGTTGTTGCGCAGTATGTTGTAACAAGTGGTAGTCTTGTAGTTGGCCTATCCCGTGGCTGTGGGTTCTCCATCTCTCTCAGGAAATTGGACTTGATATGTCTGAGGAATCTCTTTGTGTACCCCCTCCGTCTCAGTGCGGTGAAAAGGGTGGTGACCGCTTTGTTGAAATCGTCCAGTTTTGTGGATATGCGGTGGAACCGCATGAGTTGTGACTTCACCAGTCCCCTAAAGGTGTGACTGGGATGATGGCTTTTAGTGTGCAGGAGTGTATGTGTGTCAGTTACTTTGAAGAATACCTTTGTTGCTAATGACGTTTCGCTGTTCACTGCAGCTTCATCAGGGGAAAATGGATGATTCATTGCAGAATCTGTTGAATAAAGGTGAGTGAGCTGCCTGTTGAATGTGATTGGTGGGAAAAGTCTCCTTATCCTGAAACAATTGGGCTTTTTTTAAAAGTTTAATTGACCCAATGGGAAATGTGGTATGTGCATTGAGCCCCTGTAAAAAAAACACCCTGGTTCCCACGGTAGCAGAGCCCCACCACGTGTTGGGTTTACCTTGTGCTCCACAACCTTCCAGCGTTCCGGCCGACTACATCTGCAGGAAGTGTACCCAGTTGCAGCTCCTCACAGACCGCATGGATCGGTTGAAGCGGCAACTGGATGCACTTAGGAGCATGCAGGTGGCAGAGAGCATCATAGACAGGAGTTTTAGAGAAGTGGTTACACCCAAGGTGCAGGCAGATAGATGGGTGACCGCTAGAAGGGGCAGGCAGTCAGTACAGGAATCCCCTGTGGCTATCCCCCTCTCTAACAAGTATACCATTTTGGATACTGTTGGGGGGCGATGGCCTATCAGAGGAAAACAGCAGCAGGCTGTTGTTCAGCAGGGAGGGACAAAGTGCAGAAGAGCAATAGTTATAGGGGACTCTATAGTCAGGGGCACAGATAGGCGCTTCTGTGGACGTGAAAGAGACTCCAGGATGGTATGTTGCCTCCCTGGTGCCAGGGTCAAGGATGTCTCTGAACGGCCAAGGGGCATTCTGAAGGGGGTGGGTGAACAGCCAGAGGTTGTGGTACACATCGGTACCAATGACATAGGCAGGAAGAGTGATGAGATCCTGCAGGGGGAGTTGAGGGAGTTAGGTAGTAAGTTAAAAAACAGGACCTCTAGGCTTGTAATCTCTGGATTACTCCCTGTGCCACGTGCCAGTGAGGCTAGAAATAGGAAGATAGTGCAGCTAAACACATGGCTGAGCAGCTGGTGTAGAAGGGAGGGTTTCAGATATCTGGACCATTGGGCTCTCTTCAGGGACAGATGGGACCTGTACAAGAAGGACGGGTTGCATCTAAACTGGAAGGGCACTAATATCCTGGCTGCGAGGTTTGCTAGCGTCACTCGGGAGGGTTTAAACTAGTGTGGCAGGGGGGTGGGAACCAGAGAAGTAGGACAGCTAGTGAAATAAATGAGGAGGACATAGTAAATAAGGCCAGTAGGACTAAGAGGAAGAGCAGGCAGGGAGATGTTGCTGAGCACAGCGGGACTGGTGGTCTGAAGTGCATTTGTTTCAATGCGAGAAGAATAACAGGTGAGGCAGATGAACTTAGAGCTTGGATTAGTACTTGGAAATATGATGTTGTTGCTATTACAGAGACTTGGTTGAGGGAAGGGCAGGATTGGCAGCTAAATGTTCCAGGATTTAGAAGATTCAGGCGGGATAGAGGGGGATGTAAAAGGGGTGGGGGAGTTGCATTACTGGTTAAGGAGAATATCACAGCTGTGCTGCGGGAGGACACCTCAGAGGGGTCATGCAGCGAGGCAATATGGGTGGAGCTCAGGAATATGAAGGGTACAGTCACGATGTTGAGGGTTTACTACAGGCCTCCCAACAGCCAGCGGGAGGTAGAGGAGCAGATATGTAGACAGATTTTGGAAAGATGTAAAGGTAACAGGGTTGTGGTGGTGGGTGATTTTAACTTCCCCTATATTGACTGGGACTCACTTAGAGCTAGGGGCTTGGATGGGGCAGAATTTGTGAGGAGCATCCAGGAGGGCTTCTTGAAACTGTATGTAGATCGTCCAACTGGGGATGGGGCCATTTTGGACCTGGTATTGGGGAATGAGCCTGGCCAGGTGGTCGAAGTTTCAGTGGGGGAGTATTTCGGGAACAGTGACCATAATTCCCTAAGTTTTAAGGTACTTGTGGATAAGGATAAGAGTAGTCCTCGGGTGAAGGTGCTAAATTGGGGGAAGGCTAATTATAACAATATTAGGCAGGAACTGAAGAATTTAGATTGGGGGCGGCTGTTTGAGGATAAATCAACATCTGACATGTGGGAGTCTTTCAAACGTCAGCTGATTAGAATCCAGGACCAGCATGTACCTGTGAGGAAGAAAGACAAGTTTGGCAAGTTTCGGGAAGCTTGGATGACACGGGATATTGTGAGCCTAGTCAAAAAGAAAAAGGAAGCATTTGTAAGGGCTGGAAGGCTAGGAACAGATGAAGCACTTGAGGAATATAAATACAGTAGGAAGGAACTTAAGCAAGGAGTTAGGAGGGCTAAAAGGGGTCATGAAAAGTCATTGGCAAACAGGATTAAGGAAAAGGGTCCAGGGAAAGGGTCGGTCCACTCAAGGACAGAGATGGGAATCTATGTGTGGAGCCAGAGAAAATGGGCGAGGTGCTAAATGAGTACTTTGCATCAGTATTCACCAAAGAGAAGGACTTGGTGGATGATGGGCCTAGGGAAGGGAGCGTAGATAGTCTCAGTCATCTCATTATCAAAAAGGAGGAGGTGTTGGGTGTCTTGCAAAGCATTAAGGTAGATAAGTCCCCAGGGCCTGATGGGATCTACCCTAGAATACTGAGGGAGGCAAGGGAAGAAATTGTTAGGGCCTTGACAGAAATCTTTGCATCCTCATTGGCGACAGGTGAGGTCCCAGAGGACTGGTGAATAGCCAATGTTGTGCCTTTGTTTAAGAAGGGTGGCAAGGTTAATCCAGGAAATTATAGGCTGGTGAGCTTTACGTCAGTGGTAGGTAAACTATTAGAGAGGATTATTCAGGACAGGATATACTCCCATTTGGAAACAAATGAACTTATTAGCGAGAGACAGCATGGTTTTGTGAAGAGGAGGTCGTGTTTCACTAATTTGATTGAGTTTTTTGAGGAAGTGACAAAGATGATTAATGAAGGAAGGGCAGTGGGTGTTATCTATATGGACTTTAGTAAAGCCTTTTGACAAGGTCCCTCATGGCAGACTGGTACAAAAGGTGAAGTCACACGGGATCAGAGGTGAGCTGGCAAGATGGATACAGAACTGGCTCGGTCCTGGAAGACAGAGGGTAACAGTGGAAGGGTGCTTTTCTGAATGGAGGGATGTGACTAGTGGTGTTCCGCAGGGATCAATGCTGGGACCTCTGCTGTTTGTAGTATATATAAATGATTTGGAGGAAAATGTAGCTGGTCTGATTAGTAAGTTTGCGGACGACACAAAGGTTGGTGGAGTTGCGGATAATGATGAGGATTGTCAGAGGATACAGCAGGACGTAGATCGGTTGGAGACTTGGGCGGAGAAATGGCAGATGGAGTTTAATCCAGACAAGTATGATGTAATGCATTTTGGAAGGTCTAATGCAGGTGGGAGGTATACAGTAAATGGCAGAACCCTTAGGAGTATTGACAGGCAGAGAGATCTGGGCGTACAGGTCCACAGGTCACTGAAAGTGGCAACGCAGGTGGATAAGGTAGTCAAGAAGGCATACGGCATGCTTGCCTTCATCGGTCGGGGCATAGAGTATAAAAATTGGGAAGTCATGTTGCAGCTGTACAGAACCTTAGTTAGGCCACACTTAGAATATTGCGTGCAATTCTGCTCGCCACACTACCAGAAGGACGTGGAGGCTTTGGAGAGGGTACAGAGGAGGTTTACCAGGATGTTGCCTGGTCTGGAGGGCATTAGCTATGAGGAGAGATTGGAAAAACTCGGATTGTTTTCACTGGAACGACGAAGGTGGAGGGTTGACATGATAGAGGTTTACAAAGTTATGAGCGGCATGGACAGAGTGGATAGTCAGAAGCTTTTTCCCAGGGTGGAAGAGTCAGTTACTAAGGGACATAGGTTTAAGGTGCGAGGAGCAAAGTTTAGAGGGGATGTGCGAGACAAGTTTTTTACACAGAGGGTGGTGAGTGCCTGGAACTTGCTGCCAGGGGAGGTGGTGGAAGCAGATACGATAGCGACGTTTAAGAGACATCTTGACAAATACATGAATAGGATGGGAATAGAGGGATATGGGCCCCGGAAGTGCAGAAGGTGTTAGTTTAGGAAGGCATCAAGATCGGCGCAGGCTTGGAGGGCCGAATGGCCTGTTGCTGTGCTGTACTGTTCTTTGTTCTTTGTAACCTCTGCAAAAAAAACCTAGTCCTGAAACAAAGGGAAACAATTAGGCTGCTTTTAAATTTAATTTTAATTGACCCACTGGGTTTGAAACAATTGCACCTTTTTTAAGTTTTTAAAGTTTAAATTTAAATGGTCCCATGGGAAGCCCGATCTGTGCATTTGTGGCCCTGCAAAATAACCTGTTTGCCATGGTAACAGAGCCCTACCCCATGCTGGGTCACCCCAAATCCATCAAAATCAAACAAACAGTAAAATCTCCCAGTCCTGGGACATTAATGGGTTGCTTTAGCTCCCCAGCGCCACTGTGTGGTAGGTCCTTGTAACAGCAATACATTTATATTCTAAATTTAAAATGCAGAAGTAAGGAGGGATTGAATGATAATTAATATTAACCTGCCTATCTAAGAGGGGGGATTTAATTATAATTATAATTAAAACTGACCTGCCTATCTAAGAGATCTGTAACCCTACACCCATTACACTCAGGTGTTAATTTAAAACTTTGGTTTATTTGTTACATAATTATTTGGGAATGGAATGGGAATTGGATGTATTCCTGGGGGTGAAGGGCCCGCAAGTTTGGTATTGGGGCGTGAGCTTAGGCACGACTGTTCCCCAGTAGAGACCCTGGCAGCACAGGCCAGATGGCCTTGAAAGTGCAGAATTTAATTTTCTTATGTCTTGTTTAATGGCACGCGCCATGTCTGTGTATCGACCAGCTGAACTTGGATTCTGTTGCCTATAAGGCATTTATTTTTTGGCACTGCTTGGACAGCCACAACGGACGGGGGGCTTTTAGGGTTAAGTTTAGGTTTGGAGGCGGGTTAGAGTTACAGCTAGGATTACGTGTTGGAGTTAGGCTTAGGGTTAAGTGTTGGAGTTGGGGCTGTGGTCGGGGCTTTAGGCTTTGGAGTTAAGCCTTAAGGTTGGGTCTGGATCTAGGGGCAAGAGTTACATTGATGTTTTGGGGGGTTGGGCTAGGGTTGGGGCTGGGGTCGGGTCGTTGGTTTTGGGGTTAGATTTTAGGGTCCTGGCTGGGTCTGGGGCGGGGGTTACATGAGTGTTGTGGGGATTGGGGTTAGGGCTAGGGCTGGTGTTGGGGTCAGGGTTTTGGGCCTAAGGGCAGGGCCTTCGGTTTAGGTCTTTGGGTTCAGGGGTCGGGGGTATTAGGGCCTTGGGTTGTCGCGCAGTCTGTTATAACAAGTGGTAGTCTTGTAGTTGGCCTATCCCGTGGCTGTGGGTTCTCCATTTCCCTCAGGAAATTGGACTTGATATGTCTGAGGAATCTTTTTGTGTAGGGGTTTAACTTAACCACAACCTCCAGCTGTGAGAGCGCGATCAACTGAGCCACAGCTGACATTAAAATAAAGTGCAAAAATATTGGATGATTTGATGAAACTTGTGCTTCACATGAACAAAGAACAAAGAACAAAGAAAATTACAGCACAGGAACAGGCCCTTCGGCCCTCCAAGCCTGCGCCGATCCAGATCCTAAATCTAAACCTGTCGCCTATTTTCTAAGGGTCTGTATCTCTTTGCTTCATGCCCATTCATGTATCTGTCTAGATACATCTTAAAAGATGTTATCATGCCCGCGTCTAACACCTCCGCTGGCAATACGTTCCAGGCACCCACCACCCTCTGCCACTAACAGCAGGTTAATGTAAATCATGCACAAACCACTCATTGGGGGAAACCAGGACTTGGGGCTATCACTACAAGATAGTAACCAATAAATCCAATAAGGAATTCAAGAGAAACTCCTTTACCTGGGGAATGGTGAAAATGTAGAACTCATTATCATATTAGCAGTGGAAAAGAATAGAAAGCTATGCTGACAGGATTGGCTCAAGAAGGGTGATTGGATGAAGAAGGGTGGGAGGAGGCTCATGTGGAGCATAAATACTGGCATGGATTGTTTTTTTAAAATATCATTCATTGAGCATCACTGGCAAGGCCAGTATTTATTACCCATCCCGAAGTGCCCTCGAGAAGCTGGTGGCGAGCCAACTTCCTGAATACAGCTGAGAGGTTTGTGAGGCTAATTCAGAAGACATTGAAGAGTCAACCACATAACTTTGGTTCTGGAGTCACAGAGAGACCAGACTGAGTAAGAACGGTAGATTTTCTTATCGAAAGGGCATGAGTGAACCAGATGGTTTTTTTTGTGACAATCATAGTCACTATCGCTGATAATTCAAAATGTATTTAATTAACAGAATTTTGAACTCCCCTGTGGTTACGGTGGGATTTGAACTGACAATTTCCAATCATTAGTCCAGGCATTCTGGGTTACTTTCAGCAGTAGGCTACCATACCCATATTCTGACCAAATGGCCTGTTTACGTGCAGCAAATTCTATGGAAAAATCACAATCAGAATTCAAACTGTGTTAAAATACCGCTACGTAGAATGTTTGGACTGAGATACAATGATGAACAGTCACTTATGCAGTTTCTATATATCGTGTAGGTATGTCGTAAAACTACGGATACATGCCGGAGCCTTACTGAATGCATCATTTATCTGGGAGGTGGTTTCCATCGATTAATGTTCCAGAATAAACTATTCCGTGCTGAGGGGATAATCATGTTTCTTAGTATCACACAGACTGGCTAAAGAGAGCAGTGAAGCTCCTCGCAGGTTTTGCAGAACACCAGAGCTTTGCGTATCGTTCATGGTCGAGGATGGAGAATGTAGCCTCACACCCACAGCACATGTAAGATCAGGCTGGTTGGGTAAAACCTGCAGAGTTCAGTTGCGAGTAACTGTAATACTTTCTTCCGTTCCTTTCCACCCAGCTGCCCTGTGGCTCTGCGAAAATGTACTGAGGTCGCAAAACCCGTGCGAAATGCCTCAGCTGCAGAAACCCACAGGCAACGCCAGCTAACTGGATGATACATGGATGATAGTAGAATGAAGGGTATGCAGGTAGTTTGATCTTAGAGTAGGTTAAAGGGTCGGCACAACATCGTGGGCCGAAGGGCCAGTACTGTGCTGTACTGTTCTATGTTCTAACTGTTAGCATGTCACAAGAGGATAACACTGAGGACTGTTGGGGATTCAGCATCTGGTGGCTAAATTGGTCTCCACTTTAACAGATGAGGCTTTGAAAGGAAAAAGCAATTTTGAGATTGTTTTCAATGAATGCCGTAAAGAGCACAGTAAGGCTCCTTTCTGTTGTTAGTTCCCTGCATTTTATTTGTGACCGTTGTCGGGGATGTGCCCAGATGTAACGGCAGTTTTCCCACCATTGAGAAAATGGCACCTGATTAGTCAGATATCTTACTTGATTTTGGAGCTGAAGGCACTTGTCAAACACACTCACAAGAATACAGGACATGACCAATTCTTCCTGATGGTACCGAGCCTCTCACATTGACTGCCCATATTGCGGTGGGACCATTGCCCACTTTAGCGAATGGAGACAGATATGAAAGCTTTGTGGTTCAAGTGCGACCTCTGTAATCTCGTCCAGCCCCACAACTCTCCAAGATAACCTTGATCCTCCAACTTTTGCTATTACATCTTAAATAATAGCTTCCAACATTTTCCCTAAGACAGATGTTAAGCTAACTGGCCTGTAGTTTCCTGCTTTCTGTCTCCCTCCTTGCAACCCAGGCAATGGTGAAAGAGGAGGTATTCAGACACTGGAGGGGTTTAAAATTGATAAAGAAGATATATTATATAGGCTGTCTGTACTGAAAGTGGATAAAACACCAGGACCGGATGAGATGCATCCATGGATACTGAGGGATGTGAGGGTGGAAATTGCAGAGGCACTGGCCATAATGTTTCACTTTTCCTTCGATTTGGGGGTGGTGCCAGAGGACTGGAGAATTGTTCAAAAAAGGGTGTAAAGATAAGCCCAGCAACTACAGGCTAGTCAGGTGGGGAAATTGCTAAAAAGAATAATTACTAGTCACTTGGACAAATGTGGGTTAATTAAGGAAAGTCAGCATGGACCGGGAAAATCATGTTTAACTAACTTGCTGAAGTTTTTTGAGGAGGTAACAGAGAGGGTTGATGAGGGCAATGCTGTTGATGTGGTGTACATGGATTACAAAAGGCGTTTGATACAGTGCCACACAACAGACTTGTGAGCAAACTTGTAGTTCATTGAATAAAAGGGACGGTAGCAACATGGATACGAAATCGGCTGAGTGACAGAAAACAGAGAGTTGTGGTTGATGGATGATTTTAGGCTAGAGGAAGGTTTGTGACGGAGTTTCCCAGGGGTCAATGTTGGGAGCCTTGCTTTTCCTGATATATATTAATGACCGAGACCCTGGTGTACAGGGCACAATTTCAAAGTCTGCAGATGATACGAAACTTGGAAGCATTGTGAACTGTGAGGAGGATAGTGTAGAACTTCAAAAGGACATGGGCAGGTTGGTGGAATGGGAAGATGAAGTTCAATGCAGAGAAATGTGAAGTGATTAATTTTGGGAGGAAAGACATGGAGAGACAACATAAAACAAAGGGTACAATTCTAAAGAGGCTGCAGGAGCAGAGGGACCTGCATGCATATGCGCATAAGTCATTGAAGGTAGCGGGACAGGTTGAGAGTGCGATTAATAAAGCATACAGTATCCTGGGCTTTATTAATAGGGGCAGAGAGTACAAGAGCAAGGAGGTTATGTTGAACTTGTATAAGACACTAGTTAGTCCTCAGCTGGAGTGCTGCGTCCAGTTCTGGGCACCGCACTTTAGGGTATATGTGAGGGCATTGGAGAGAGTACAGTGAGTGGTTCAGGTCTGGAACGCACTGCCTGGGAACGTGGTGGAGACAGGTTCAACTGACGCATACAAAACGGAATCAGACAGTTATATGAAAAGGAAGAATGTGCAGGGTTACCGGGAGAAGGCGGGGGAATGGAACTGAGCGAATTGCTCTTTCGGAGAGCCCGTGCAGACACGATGGGCTGTGTGACCTCCTTCTGCACTGTAACAATTCTGTGATTCTGTGGGTTTTCAAAGATCTGGGATATGATACCACATAATAGACTCATGAATCAGGTCAGAGAATGAGGAGTCAGGGGACAAGTAGCAGAATAATTAGTTAGCCATTTGCAAGACAGACTGTCGGGGTAAAGGGTTGTAATTTGGAACGGCAGAAGGTGGGAAGTGATGTTCCACAAGAATCAGTGCTGTTCATAACGTATATGAATGCAGTTTACACCAAACAGGGAGGGAGGGAGGGGTGTCAACATCGTGCAAGACTGCGACACGGTGCAAGAAGCTATGAACAAACCTTCAGAATGGGCATATAATAGGCAAAAGAATTTCAACATGGTTTATATTTTGGCAACAGCATCATATGAATGTGTTAAGCATCGGCAATCTGGCTTATCAAAGAGTTTAGTTTAGTTTAGTTTAGTTTAGAGATACAGCACTGAAACAGGCCCTTCGGCCCACCGAACTAGTGCCGACCATCAACCACCCATTTATATTAATCCTACATCCCTACCACATCCCCACCTGTCCCTATATTCCCCTACCTATACTAGGGGCAATTTACAATGGCCAATTCACCTATCAACCTGCAAGTCTTTGGCATGTGGGAGGAAACCGGAGCACCTGGAGGAAACCCACGCAGACACAGGGAGAACTTGCAAACTCCACACAGGCAGTACCCAGAATTGAACCCGGGTGGCTGGAGCTGTGAGGCTGCGGTGCTAACCACTGTGTTTCCCATGATAATTCCCATTCTCTAATGAAATATTTCACAAACAAAAAAATGATTCATGAGCAACTCGGACTGCAGTTCCAAAGAATAAAATTGAAGTTGTCAGCTTTGAACACACCCCAAACTTAACTGGCATTGGAAAACTAACGGATCCCAGAGACAGGTCAAAATCAGTGGATTACAGAGACTGGGAAAATGTTAGTGCATTCTGAAATATCAAGTTATTGTAATCCAAGGAAACTCACAGGGTTTTGTAACACTCAGTTTGATCAAGGTGAGACTTGTTTAACTGGACGGGTCAAACCGTGACATCACAGAGCAAGTCTGACCCTCACACTGTCCATCACAGTGAGATCAGACATCGCAATCGGTTTGTAAACTGAGTTAATTTGAGGCAGGAGGCTGTACGAGCAGTTTTAGTGAAGGAAAGGGAGCTGCACTGACTGCAACTAACTGGCTGATCTGTCTCGGAGTGAATGTGGTCGGGGAGAAGATCTGAGCAGTTTTGTGATGGAGAAGACAGCGAGCTGAGAGAGGGAGGGAGGAAGAAAACCTTCACAAGATGGTGCGACTGACAGAGCAAATAGGTACGTTATCAATCCCTTCCATTCTTTGGAGCTGTAGGTAACATGGTCTGTAGGTAGTCATGTCTTCCAGGGGGTGAGGGAAGGGAGTGGGTGTGGTAAACAGATCATGGAAATATTGCTCGAGTTCCGTTCCGAAAAAGTTTAGATCTTATTTAAAACTGTAAAAAATCTGGAGCTCAGTCTGGGCCTCAGTCAATGATACTGAAGGAATCGGTTAGAAACACTTGTCCCAAGCATTTCTGCTGTCCTCTGACCTCATCAATCCCTCGCTCCATGCCAAGGCCCTCCTCCCAGGTCAGATGCCTCAGGTACTGCCCTCTAAAAGCCTCTCATTGTGTCAGACAAGCTCCTGGTGCCAGTGACCCTGGATCACCTGATGGCATTGCAGCCATTCTGGAGCTTCACTGTGATTCTGGAGAAGGAATCAACTGATTGACTCCAGAATCTTTAATACTCAGCTAACATCAGAATCTGTGGCCAGGAACATCACCAGAAAAGAGACACGTCCATAAGTAATGGTGCACTCTGAATCTGCATTCAGCATTTCCAGGTTAAATGGTTTAACTAGCAGTGGAATTAGAAAATGCCTAGAGATGTCTCGTTACAATCCAGTGATTCTGATCTGTTTTTTGCTTCTTCTTCCAGACATACATGGTTGGTGTCAGGATGAGCAAGAGGAAATTTCCATCAAATTACCCACAGACTAAAGGATGAGTAACAAAAGCACAAAGAACAAGTGCATCACGACACACAACAAGCAGCACATCCTGCTCCAAACCAACTCAAAATACTACAAAGGAGGGAGCCGTGTCCCTGAAATTCTCCTCACCCCATCCCTCTGTGTCCCATCCATTTCTCAGTGCCAACTCCACATCTGTTCATTTGTTGGTTTAATTTGACGGCCAACAACAACCCAGCCACTGGTCCATCTAGACACTCCTCCGATGGCTGGAGATGGTGTGAAACTGACTCACTCTCCCTTCTGGTTTATTTCCTAACTCAACCAGGTCTATCATCCCCATCAGCTCCTCCTAGATTTACTTCGACATCTATTTTTATTGTTGTTTATGTTTATGTTTATGTTTAAAGATCCAGCACTGAAACAGGCCCTTCGGCCCACCGAGTCTGTGCCGACCATCAACCACCCATTTATACTAATCCTACACTAATCCCTATTCCTACCACATCCCCACCTGTCCCTATATTTCCCTACTACCTACCTATACTAGGGGCAATTTACAATGGCCAATTCACCTACCAACCTGCAAGTCTTTTGGCTTGTGGGAGGAAACCGGAGCACCCGGAGGAAACCCACGCAGACACAGGGAGAACTTGCAAACTCCACACAGGCAGTACCCAGAAGTGAACCCGGGTCGCTGGAGCTGTGAGGCTGCGGTGCTAACCACTGCGCCACTGTGCCGCCCAAATTGGGAAATTTGCCCCACACCCTCTTCCCCATCTTAGCCCCCAGGCTGGACCTTCACGTCCGGCCCTCATGTCCCCGCATCGGCATCAAGCAGTAACCCTGCTCCAACTCCAGGCTCAGTTTGATATTGCTCAGGACTAACTGCACTGGCACTGGCTAGGACCCAGTCCGTACAGTCAGCTCTGACCAATATCGGCTGGAGCTCCACCTTGGGACTGAAGTTGAAGGTCTCAAGGGGGAACGCTCTGGTTGTTGCCTCGATTGTGTCGAGTGGGACCGGCTGGTTCAGGCCACTCGCCTGCCAGTTGCTGCCATCCCCTCCGCACAATCGGGTGAGGCCCCGGTACCAACTTGTACCGAGACCTCCCAGAATTTGAGGAAGAGTCCTCCCCTGGCGCCAGCCAGCTCTGAGGAGTCCGTGCCGACTGGTGCCAGTATAAGGCTGGTTCCCCCAAGCCCCACCAGCTAGTGTTGGTGGTCCTTCACCAGAGCCATCCTCTGGTGACACCAACCCAGCCCTGGGACATTGGTCTCCAGTTGGCGGCAGCTTATCTGGGGTCACCACCCTTGGGGGACTCGACCCCACTCAGGGTCACCTAGGTTGGGGGTGATTGCCACTTTGGTGAGAGCAGTCGCAGGTCTCCGTTCTGATTTTATAGATCTGTGTCTGCCTCCTCACCTCTGTGGACTCACCTTCAGCCACTCCCTGCAATTCTTAAGGGGTATCTAGGTTCCAAGGGCTCTCTCACGCAGGGAGGGTACCTGTGCCTCACTGGCACCTCCCCCGAGTGGCAGGGGAACATGTGTCGAGGGTTTATCTCCATCGGCCCTCGTGTTCATGAGCTCGTAGCTAATCCAGCCGCCCTCGACTCTGTTCCCCGAGATTTACTATTATCAACCTTCCCTGTCGGTTGAGCCCTTGGAAGCTTCCTGGAGGCATCCTGCCTCGGAAGCCCAGTTGGGAGCCTGAGTCAGACCACGACCTCCAGTCGTTTAGGCTTTCATGTATTTAACACGAGGGTGACCTTGAGTCTGAAACTGTGGCTTCCGGAAGTCCTTTCACTTGGGGGTTTGAGTCCATGCTTGGGGTTTTGCAAAAAGCCACAAGCATCGACCTTTGCTGGATTGTTTTTCCCTTGATAAGCGTCCTCCGGTTAAGGCCAGGTTAGACAGTATCCATAGGACCTCCAGCACCCTGCTTCACACCTTGCAGTTTACTGGTATCTGGTCAACTGTAGTCGTGAAGGTATCAGAAGGAAAGTTATCGCCTGGTTCCACCCACAAGTGGGATCTGGCGCAGCTTCCTGCAGGGTTTGGCACATCTCCCCCAATTCCCTACCACCATATCCACTGGGGAGGCGGCCTCACCGGCAGGTGAGTGGATACGGAGTGCGGACCACCTACACAGAACAGCGACTGCAGCAGCTGGCTGTGTGGATGCCCTCATTGTCGGAGCAGAGTCTATCGCCCAGTGGATCTTGCATCACCGATTAGTATGGCCAAGCACCTTGGGCTTTCTTCAGGTACTGCAGATGCCCCTTGGTGCCGAGGCCGCCTTTGGTGAGCAAGTGGAGGAGCTGCTGCGGCAGAACCTTCAGGCATTCCCCAATTGGCATTTAAGATGTGGACACTGCTCACTCTAGAACTTAGTCTGTAGGCCCCTTCCATCAACCCACCAATACACTCACAGTCACCAATCCACTCACCTCCAACAGCCTTTCCCAGGCTGTATCCGGAACGGAATGTCCTTTGTACCATGCTAGCTCCCTGCATTGCAGATTCGGACCTGGAATTCAGGCAGCTCGCAACACTTCATCTTTGATACCCTGTCCGGCTGCACCCCCCCAAGCAGTGATCCTGCCTTTGCCAGTTGGAAGGGGGGGATCACTCTTGGGTTAAAGAGACCAGAAGTAGTGAGTATCCTCTGAATTGGCAACTTGAGCCTCCATGTTTCTCACAATGTGGTTTGCTTTGATGCTCAGAGGAACCATCTACCAGTGGCCATTCTGGCAGATGACACCATGGTCTTTTAGTATTGGGACTGAGAGTCAGGGATAGTTCTCCAGAAGAGAACTGTTGGGGAGATTTCTCCAGGTGAAACTTCTGGATAACTATCCCCACTGCCAGTAATGTTTCCACAGCTCGCCTTTGTCACAGCATCTGAACTCGAGCTGATGCTCTTGGGGAACACTGTTTTCTCCAGGTTCTTCAGCTAATGCTTTGAGAAATGGGTGATGTTGGGGGAGGTCACATTCAGGATGAATGGGCTTCCAGGCCAGTGGGCGTGCTTGAGCTCACTTGGCATTTCAACAGGCTCGGTCAGGGTGTGAACGGTATATTAGGACAGTGTGCACTTTCAGACTCGGGACGGCGGGGTAAGTCAGTGTGTCTGCAGACAGACAATATGACAGTCGTCCGGTATGTCAACAGGGTGGGACTCCCCCCTGGGTCCCTCTGTCAAGGAGATACGTTGCTTCCCATTGGTGCTTGTAGGACGGGGTGACACTTTTGCTGCCACATTTGGCCGGGGTGAACAACACAACAGTCAACACACTCAGCTGCTGTGTAGTTCACCTTCCGAGTGGATGATCCACACTGAGGTGGTCCAGAATATCTTCAGGACTTGGCGGGGGGGGGGGGCGGGTTTACCAGATCGATCGACTTGCTCGTATCACCGGACAATCCCCAATCTGCTGGGGGACCTCAAGCAGTCATGGTGGAGGCTGGACTGTCTGTGGTTCTTTGGTTTCGAGATTCTGTTGCTCAGGGTAGCCTGATCTCCAGGATGCTCGGGAAATTTACAGCAGATGGTGGTTCTGGTTAACCCTTCATTGACCTCACAAACCGTCCTCCTTCCACATCCTGGTGTTGAATACTGCCGGTCTGATTTCAGGAGCCCACGGAGAAAGCCAAGTTATTTGGAGATTAAAGACGACCCTACTTTTAGTAAGGGAAACATCAGTTTTCATTCCAGCGTCCTCCACACACGGCTGGACACTGTCCAACTGGTGCTCAGGGTGAGAAGGGTTGAACCTGCATGGGAACAGACTCCGGCTCCCAGGACAAGTTGATGAAAGTGTGTGTTATTCGTGGGAGCCAGCGCCAGAACCAAACAGTAAGCTGAAGGAGATTTGGGTCTTTCCAGCTTCTGATTGACGGTCTGGCTGTTCAGATGGAATGCCCATCAGATTAGGGTATAGCAGCAATGTGACACTCATGGTTGTGATGCTCACTTTTATCATGTCTGTCCTTGGTCTCTTTCGCCCCTGTTCACAGACAGGCCCCTCCACCCTCCTCGCCCTCAGCACTACTTGGTTCGTCGGCAGCAGTGCGTCTAGAATGTCTGAATGATGATCAGCGCCCTTGGAAGCTGATCCTTTGCAAGCTGCTCCCTTGTAAGGTTCTCTTCATTTTCCGATTGACGAGGCTTTTTCCACCCACCTGGGTGCCCCTTGGGAATTGGAGGGGGTGTTTGGTATGTAGTTTCCTTGTTCTGGGTTGTCTTTGGGTGTCAACAAGCTGAGTTCTGGGGTGTGCTAAAATTGAACGCAGCACGGGAGCCGGGGAGGGACGGAGGGAGGGGAAAAGCATGTGGGCGTGCCCTCCACGGATAAGGCATTGAAAAAATGGCTTAAAAGGGAGGTCACGCTTTACCAAGTTTTCCCCAGGGAAATTGTGCCGATGCATCCCGATAATTAGATCCACATTCCCCCCCATTTGGCCGTCAATATTTCGGAGCTGATGTTCCATCCAAACATTGCTGGCTATGTAACTCAGTTCCAATCCACTGAGAGCCCAGCACAGACTATAGGAATGGCATCAGTTCCCAACAAATTCAAAGATGTCACAGTTCGCAGGGAAGTGGGAACCCTGGACATGCTAGTACAGAGCTAGAGTGCAGATGGTTGGAGACTAAACTCTGAGGCAGTGTGTTCAGATGGTGCCTGGGAAAGCTATTGTCTTGGAAAGCAGTGGCTGAAGAGGGCTAGAGTGATCTCCTGGACTCATTTCGATCGCCTAAGGGGGTCGGAGAGGAATTTCCCAGATCTTTTTCCCAAATTGGCCTGGGTTTTTATGTCTGGTTTTTCGCCTCTCTCAGGAGATCACATGGTCGAGGGTGGGGTGGGGAGTCAATCTGTGTTGTGATGAGAAGGAATCGCAGTTGTGTGGGACATGCTGGACGGAGCAGACAGGAACCTATCCATCCGTCAATTCTCTATCAAGTCACGTTAATTCAACGACTTCAATGTGAAATCTGGAAATAAACGTGGATTCAAATTGGACAAACTTTTTGTGTTTTTCTCTGATTTGTGCGCGGGCTAGAATAAGGACCAGAAAAGTGAAGAGTTCTCTTCATCTTCAGTTTTAATTCCGAATTCTGATTTGATTAACTGAATTTCAATTCCCCAGCTGTCTTGGTGGGATTTGAACTTGTGTCTCTGGATTACTAGTCCAGTAATATGACCACGATGCCAGTCTATTGCCCTTAGACAGAGCTGCTGATTGGGTGAACTCTCTGAGCCACTTACCAGGTACGACCTGAACTGAATCCCCAGTCAGCTGCACAAACGTACATAAAGACTATCAGATCCATCGAGCTCGCCCCATCCAGTAGACAGTAGAACCTCACGCTCTCCCATCCCTCCTTACATATGAATGTAATCTCTTGGAATGGAAAGGACTCTCGCCAATTCAGGAAAATCCTCTGGGCAGCTGCTCTGTCAACACCCTGAGGCTCCAGGAGGACACATCATAATCTAACGTGGCCACTAACTCCATGTAACTCACAATGTCCTCTCAGGACCTTAGCCAGTTCCTCTTTTAAAGGTCTCTCTGTTACACGTGTTTGTTCCAGAGGGTGACGAGCCTGTGACAGGTGATGGAGTGGTACAGCACAGAAGACCATTCGGCCCATCGAGCCTGTGATAGATCTTGACTGGAGCCGCACACCCAGTCAGTCCCACCTGACCCAAAACGTGCCCAAATACAAACTGGTGGGAAGGAAAGAGACATACACTAAATACATGGAGAGCAGGGGACAGCAAGACAAGGGCAAATACAAAGATTAGAAGGAAGGTTAAAAAAAAAACAATGAGGGCAAAGGAAATGTGAAATTAAATTGTCAAGGAATATAAAACAAAAGAGTAAAACATTTTACAGACACATAAATAAAACAACTGGAAGTGTCGATGGGAATTGGGCCATTTAACGATGGACAGGATAATATGCCAACAACTTATACTTATATTACATAGTACAGCATCTCAAGGTGCTTCACAGGATATAAAGCCACAAAAGGAGATATTAGGGCAACTTCATTCTCCTGTGCAGCGAAAACTGCCCGTGTACCAGAACCTTGTTCAGCCGGTTCAGTTGTGAGATTGAATGGAGGGACAGGAAGCTGCAGGTCATCCATGTGAGAGAAGAGAAGCAGCAACGAGTACTTTTGAAAATTCAGTTCAGAGGGGGGAAAAAATCCACATCAGTCCTTTCTCAAGTCTTGTCTGCAAACATCATGTCCATTGAAGACAACAGTTCACACACCCATGGGCTTTCACTCTGTTCTCAATGGTTTTTATTCTGCAAATTAACATGTCCACAGACACAGCAAAAAATAAGCATTACCCCAACTGATCTGTAAAAATATTTCAAAACTGCTTTTTGCTACACAAATTATACACTGTCCAGCATGACCTCATTTCAGCATCAGCAGAAACTCACTTCACCCTGGGTCTTCCTAGCTGCAGACTGAATCACCAGCTTCAGTTCCGCCTGATCCCTGATCCAGGTGAAAATGGAGACCAGTACGGGAAATGCACCCAAAAAAAACAGCACAGCAAAGGCGGAGCCATGGAAGAAACAGATTTCCAGGGTTTTCTAGCTCATGCACTCGGTAAAGACGCTGTGACACTGAACCATGCAAAGCCTGAAAAACCACTGGGTCTGTATGGGATAGCTAACGTGGTCTGGGGCAGCATTGTACAGCTGCAAAGAGGGAGGAGTGAAGGACAGGCGAGGACAGCATTGGGCTTGACTATCGAGGGGACGAGTGGCCTACTCTTGCTCCAAATTCTGACATTTGTATAAGACAAGTCCTCTTAAACTAAAAAAAAAAGAGTTTACATCGAATTACATTTTGTTGCTCGCATATAATTGTTTGCTTTATTAAAGCGGTTTTTCCTGTCTTCTCGTTTTGTAAGATTTTTAAGACCTTTAGGTGTTTACATGTTCCACATTGTCTGTCACCGCAATTTGGTACGGCTTGTGCCTTTACGCTACTGGTGACCAATAGGTCTTTTAGGTTTTTGCCTCTTTTGAAAGCTGATGTTATGCTATATTGGCTCAGTGAGTTAACATCCCCTTTTAACTTTTCAAAATGGTTTCTCACTACCCTATTTATCTGTTGAGTTGTTGCGCAGTATGTTGTAACAAGTGGTAGTCTTGTAGTTGGCCTATCCCGTGGCTGTGGGTTCTCCATCTCTCTCAGGAAATTGGACTTGATATGTCTGAGGAATCTCTTTGTGTACCCCCTCCGTCTCAGTGCGGTGAAAAGGGTGGTGACCGCTTTGTTGAAATCGTCCAGTTTTGTGGATATGCGGTGGAACCGCATGAGTTGTGACTTCACCAGTCCCCTAAAGGTGTGCCTGGGATGATGGCTTTTAGTGTGCAGGAGTGTATGTGTGTCAGTTACTTTGAAGAATACCTTTGTTGCTAATGACGTTTCGCTGTTCACTGCAGCTTCATCAGGGGAAAATGGATGATTCATTGCAGAATCTGTTGAATAAAGGTGAGTGAGCTGCCTGTTGAATGTGATTGGTGGGAAAAGTCTCCTTATCCTGAAACAATTGGGCTTTTTTTAAAAGTTTAATTGACCCAATGGGAAATGTGGTATGTGCATTGAGCCCCTGTAAAAAAAACACCCTGGTTCCCACGGTAGCAGAGCCCCACCACGTGTTGGGTTTACCTTGTGCTCCACAACCTTCCAGCGTTCCGGCCGACTACATCTGCAGGAAGTGTACCCAGTTGCAGCTCCTCACAGACCGCATGGATCGGTTGAAGCGGCAACTGGATGCACTTAGGAGCATGCAGGTGGCAGAGAGCATCATAGACAGGAGTTTTAGAGAAGTGGTTACACCCAAGGTGCAGGCAGATAGATGGGTGACCGCTAGAAGGGGCAGGCAGTCAGTACAGGAATCCCCTGTGGCTATCCCCCTCTCTAACAAGTATACCATTTTGGATACTGTTGGGGGGCGATGGCCTATCAGAGGAAAACAGCAGCAGGCTGTTGTTCAGCAGGGAGGGACAAAGTGCAGAAGAGCAATAGTTATAGGGGACTCTATAGTCAGGGGCACAGATAGGCGCTTCTGTGGACGTGAAAGAGACTCCAGGATGGTATGTTGCCTCCCTGGTGCCAGGGTCAAGGATGTCTCTGAACGGCCAAGGGGCATTCTGAAGGGGGTGGGTGAACAGCCAGAGGTTGTGGTACACATCGGTACCAATGACATAGGCAGGAAGAGTGATGAGATCCTGCAGGGGGAGTTGAGGGAGTTAGGTAGTAAGTTAAAAAACAGGACCTCTAGGCTTGTAATCTCTGGATTACTCCCTGTGCCACGTGCCAGTGAGGCTAGAAATAGGAAGATAGTGCAGCTAAACACGTGGCTGAGCAGCTGGTGTAGAAGGGAGGGTTTCAGATATCTGGACCATTGGGCTCTCTTCAGTGACAGATGGGACCTGTACAAGAAGGATGGGTTGCATCTAAACTGGAAGGGCACTAATATCCTGGCTGCGAGGTTTGCTAGCGTCACTCGGGAGGGTTTAAACTAGTGTGGCAGGGGGGTGGGAACCAGAGAAGTAGGACAGCTAGTGAAATAAATGAGGAGGACATAGTAAATAAGGCCAGTAGGACTAAGAGGAAGAGCAGGCAGGGAGATGTTGCTGAGCACAGCGGGACTGGTGGTCTGAAGTGCATTTGTTTCAATGCGAGAAGAATAACAGGTAAGGCAGATGAACTTAGAGCTTGGATTAGTACTTGGAAATATGATGTTGCTATTACAGAGACTTGGTTGAGGGAAGGGCAGGATTGGCAGCTAAATGTTCCAGGATTTAGAAGATTCAGGCGGGATAGAGGGGGATGTAAAAGGGGTGGGGGAGTTGCATTACTGGTTAAGGAGAATATCACAGCTGTGCTGCGGGAGGACACCTCAGAGGGGTCATGCAGCGAGGCAATATGGGTGGAGCTCAGGAATATGAAGGGTACAGTCACGATGTTGAGGGTTTACTACAGGCCTCCCAACAGCCAGCGGGAGGTAGAGGAGCAGATATGTAGACAGATTTTGGAAAGATGTAAAGGTAACAGGGTTGTGGTGGTGGGTGATTTTAACTTCCCCTATATTGACTGGGACTCACTTAGAGCTAGGGGCTTGGATGGGGCAGACTTTGTGAGGAGCATCCAGGAGGGCTTCTTGAAACTGTATGTAGATCGTCCAACTGGGGATGGGGCCATTTTGGACCTGGTATTGGGGAATGAGCCTGGCCAGGTGGTCGAAGTTTCAGTGGGGGAGTATTTCGGGAACAGTGACCATAATTCCCTAAGTTTTAAGGTACTTGTGGATAAGGATAAGAGTAGTCCTCGGGTGAAGGTGCTAAATTGGGGGAAGGCTAATTATAACAATATTAGGCAGGAACTGAAGAATTTAGATTGGGGGCGGCTGTTTGAGGATAAATCAACATCTGACATGTGGGAGTCTTTCAAACGTCAGCTGATTAGAATCCAGGACCAGCATGTACCAGTGAGGAAGAAAGACAAGTTTGGCAAGTTTCGGGAAGCTTGGATGACACGGGATATTGTGAGCCTAGTCAAAAAGAAAAAGGAAGCATTTGTAAGGGCTGGAAGGCTAGGAACAGATGAAGCACTTGAGGAATATAAATACAGTAGGAAGGAACTTAAGCAAGGAGTTAGGAGGGCTAAAAGGGGTCATGAAAAGTCATTGGCAAACAGGATTAAGGAAAAGGGTCCAGGGAAAGGGTCGGCCCACTCAAGGACAGAGATGGGAATCTATGTGTGGAGCCAGAGAAAATGGGCGAGGTGCTAAATGAGTACTTTGCATCAGTATTCACCAAAGAGAAGGACTTGGTGGATGATGGGCCTAGGGAAGGGAGCGTAGATAGTCTCAGTCATCTCATTATCAAAAAGGAGGAGGTGTTGGGTGTCTTGCAAAGCATTAAGGTAGATAAGTCCCCAGGGCCTGATGGGATCTACCCTAGAATACTGAGGGAGGCAAGGGAAGAAATTGTTAGGGCCTTGACAGAAATCTTTGCATCCTCATTGGCGACAGGTGAGGTCCCAGAGGACTGGAGAATAGCCAACGTTGTGCCTTTGTTTAAGAAGGGTGGCAAGGTTAATCCAGGAAATTATAGGCTGGTGAGCTTTACGTCAGTGGTAGGTAAACTATTAGAGAGGATTATTCAGGACAGGATATACTCCCATTTGGAAACAAAGGAACTTATAAGCGAGAGACAGCATGGTTTTGTGAAGAGGAGGTCGTGTTTCACTAATTTGATTGAGTTTTTTGAGGAAGTGACAAAGATGATTAATGAAGGAAGGGCAGTGGGTGTTATCTATATGGACTTTAGTAAAGCCTTTTGACAAGGTCCCTCATGGCAGACTGGTACAAAAGGTGAAGTCACACGGGATCAGAGGTGAGCTGGCAAGATGGATACAGAACTGGCTCGGTCCTGGAAGACAGAGGGTAACAGTGGAAGGGTGCTTTTCTGAATGGAGGGATGTGACTAGTGGTGTTCCGCAGGGATCAATGCTGGGACCTCTGCTGTTTGTAGTATATATAAATGATTTGGAGGAAAATGTAGCTGGTCTGATTAGTAAGTTTGCGGACGACACAAAGGTTGGTGGAGTTGCGGATAATGATGAGGATTGTCAGAGGATACAGCAGGACGTAGATCGGTTGGAGACTTGGGCGGAGAAATGGCAGATGGAGTTTAATCCAGACAAGTATGATGTAATGCATTTTGGAAGGTCTAATGCAGGTGGGAGGTATACAGTAAATGGCAGAACCCTTAGGAGTATTGACAGGCAGAGAGATCTGGGCGTACAGGTCCACAGGTCACTGAAAGTGGCAACGCAGGTGGATAAGGTAGTCAAGAAGGCATACGGCATGCTTGCCTTCATCGGTCGGGGCATAGAGTATAAAAATTGGGAAGTCATGTTGCAGCTGTACAGAACCTTAGTTAGGCCACACTTAGAATATTGCGTGCAATTCTGCTCGCCACACTACCAGAAGGACGTGGAGGCTTTGGAGAGGGTACAGAGGAGGTTTACCAGGATGTTGCCTGGTCTGGAGGGCATTAGCTATGAGGAGAGATTGGAAAAACTCGGATTGTTTTCACTGGAACGACGAAGGTGGAGGGTTGACATGATAGAGGTTTACAAAGTGATGAGCGGCATGGACAGAGTGGATAGTCAGAAGCTTTTTCCCAGGGTGGAAGAGTCAGTTACTAAGGGACATAGGTTTAAGGTGCGAGGAGCAAAGTTTAGAGGGGATGTGCGAGACAAGTTTTTTACACAGAGGGTGGTGAGTGCCTGGAACTTGCTGCCAGGGGAGGTGGTGGAAGCAGATACGATAGCGACGTTTAAGAGATATCTTGACAAATACATGAATAGGAAGGGAATAGAGGGATATGGGCCCCGGAAGTGCAGAAGGTGTTAGTTTAGGCAGGCATCAAGATCGGCGCAGGTTTGGAGGGCCGAATGGCCTGTTGCTGTGCTGTACTGTTCTTTGTTCTTTGTAACTTCTGCAAAAAAAAACCTAGTCCTGAAACAAAGGGGAACAATTAGGCTGCTTTTAAATTTAATTTTAATTGACCCACTGGGTTTGAAACAATTGCACCTTTTTTAAGTTTTTAAAGTTTAAATTTAAATGGTCCCATGGGAAGCCCGATCTGTGCATTTGTGGCCCTGCAAAATAACCTGTTTGCCATGGTAACAGAGCCCTACCCCATGCTGGGTCACCCCAAATCCATCAAAAACAAACAAACAGTAAAATCACCCAGTCCTGGGACATTAATGGGTTGCTTTAGCTCCCCAGCGTCACTGTGTGGTAGGTCTTTGTAACAGCAATACATTTATATTCTAAATTTAAAATGCAGAAGTAAGGAGGGATTGAATGATAATTAATATTAACCTGCCTATCTAAGAGGGGGGATTTAATTATAATTATAATTAAAACTGACCTGCCTATCTAAGAGATCTGTAACCCTACACCCATTACACTCAGGTGTTAATTTAAAACTTTGGTTTATTTGTTACATAATTATTTGGGAATGGAATGGGAATTGGATGTATTCCTGGGGGTGAAGGGCCCGCAAGTTTGGTATTGGGGTGTGAGCTTAGGCACGACTGTTCCCCAGTAGAGACCCTGGCAGCACAGGCCAGATGGCCTTGAAAGTGCAGAATTTAATTTTCTTATGTCTTGTTTAATGGCACGCGCCATTTCTGTGTATCGACCAGCTGAACTTGGATTCTGTTGCCTGGAAGGCATTTATTTTTTGGCACTGCTTGGACAGTCACAACGGACGGCGTGTCACTTTAAAGTTAGGGTAGGGTGAACGGGCAGTAGGGGTAGGAAAGCCTCCCCTCTTGTGTTTATATAGTCATTTCTTGAGTTTAATTTCACTAGCAGCTGCCACTTTTATTCGGCTCACGCCTTAAGTTAGTGTCCATCCATGTCCGCTTGCCTTTCTAGCTCGGATTATCAGTGGGATTGCAATGAAAAATGGCACACGCCATTTCTGTGTATCGACCAGCTGAATTTGGATTCTTTTGCCTGTGAGGCATTTATTTTTTGGCACTGCTTGGACAGTCACAACGGACGGGGGGCTTTTAGGGTTAAGTTTAGGTTTGGAGGCGGGTTAGAGTTACAGCTAGGATTACGTGTTGGAGTTAGGTTTAGGGTTAAGTGTTGGAGTTGGGGCTGTGGTCGGGGCTTTAGGCTTTGGAGTTAAGCCTTAAGGTTGGGTCTGGATCTAGGGGCAAGAGTTACATTGATGTTATGGGGGGTTGGGCTAGGGTTGGGGCTGGGGTCGGGTCGTTGGTTTTGGGGTTAGATTTTAGGGTCCTGGCTGGGTCTGGGGCGGGGGTTACATGAGTGTTGTGGGGATTGGGGTTAGGGCTAGGGCTGGTGTTGGGGTCAGGGTTTTGGGCCTAAGGGCAGGGCCTTCGGTTTAGGTCTTTGGGTTCAGGGGTCGGGGGTATTAGGGCCTTGGGTTGTCGCGCAGTCTGTTATAACAAGTGGTAGTCTTGTAGTTGGCCTATCCCGTGGCTGTGGGTTCTCCATTTCCCTCAGGAAATTGGACTTGATATGTCTGAGGAATCTTTTTGTGTAGGGGTTTAACTTAACCACAACCTCCAGCTGTGAGAGCGCGATCAACTGAGCCACAGCTGACATTAAAATAAAGTGCAAAAATATTGGATGATTTGATGAAACTTGTGCTTCACATGAACAAAGAACAAAGAACAAAGAAAATTACAGCACAGGAACAGGCCCTTCGGCCCTCCAAGCCTGCGCCGATCCAGATCCTAAATCTAAACCTGTCGCCTATTTTCTAAGGGTCTGTATCTCTTTGCTTCATGCCCATTCATGTATCTGTCTAGATACATCTTAAAAGATGTTATCATGCCCGCGTCTAACACCTCCGCTGGCAATACGTTCCAGGCACCCACCACCCTCTGCCACTAACAGCAGGTTAATGTAAATCATGCACAAACCACTCATTGGGGGAAACCAGGACTTGGGGCTATCACTACAAGATAGTAACCAATAAATCCAATAAGGAATTCAAGAGAAACTCCTTTACCTGGGGAATGGTGAAAATGTAGAACTCATTATCATATTAGCAGTGGAAAAGAATAGAAAGCTATGCTGACAGGATTGGCTGAAGAAGGGTGATTGGATGAAGAAGGGTGGGAGGAGGCTCATGTGGAGCATAAATACTGGCATGGATTGTTTTTTTAAAATATCATTCATTGAGCATCACTGGCAAGGCCAGTATTTATTACCCATCCCGAAGTGCCCTCGAGAAGCTGGTGGCGAGCCAACTTCCTGAATACAGCTGAGAAGTTTGTGAGGCTAATTCAGAAGACATTGAAGAGTCAACCACATAACTTTGGTTCTGGAGTCACAGAGAGACCAGACTGAGTAAGAACGGTAGATTTTCTTATCGAAAGGGCATGAGTGAACCAGATGGTTTTTTTTGTGACAATCATAGTCACTATCGCTGATAATTCAAAATGTATTTAATTAACAGAATTTTGAACTCCCCTGTGGTTACGGTGGGATTTGAACTGACAATTTCCAATCATTAGTCCAGGCATTCTGGGTTACTTTCAGCAGTAGGCTACCATACCCATACTCTGACCAAATGGCCTGTTTACGTGCAGCAAATTCTATGGAAAAATCACAATCAGAATTCAAACTGTGTTAAAATACCGCTACGTAGAATGTTTGGACTGAGATACAATGATGAACAGTCACTTATGCAGTTTCTATATATCGTGTAGGTATGTCGTAAAACTACGGATACATGCCGGAGCCTTACTGAATGCATCATTTATCTGGGAGGTGGTTTCCATCGATTAATGTTCCAGAATAAACTATTCCGTGCTGAGGGGATAATCATGTTTCTTAGTATCACACAGACTGGCTAAAGAGAGCAGTGAAGCTCCTCGCAGGTTTTGCAGAACACCAGAGCTTTGCGTATCGTTCATGGTCGAGGATGGAGAATGTAGCCTCACACCCACAGCACATGTAAGATCAGGCTGGTTGGGTAAAACCTGCAGAGTTCAGTTGCGAGTAACTGTAATACTTTCTTCCGTTCCTTTCCACCCAGCTTCCCTGTGGCTCTGCGAAAATGTACTGAGGTCGCAAAACCCGTGCGAAATGCCTCAGCTGCAGAAACCCACAGGCAACGCCAGCTAACTGGATGATACATGGATGATAGTAGAATGAAGGGTATGCAGGTAGTTTGATCTTAGAGTAGGTTAAAGGGTCGGCACAACATCGTGGGCCGAAGGGCCTGTACTGTGCTGTACTGTTCTATGTTCTAACTGTTAGCATGTCACAAGAGGATAACACTGAGGACTGTTGGGGATTCAGCATCTGGTGGCTAAATTGGTCTCCACTTTAACAGATGAGGCTTTGAAAGGAAAAAGCAATTTTGAGATTGTTTTCAATGAATGCCGTAAAGAGCACAGTAAGGCTCCTTTCTGTTGTTAGTTCCCTGCATTTTATTTGTGACCGTTGTCGGGGATGTGCCCAGATGTAACGGCAGTTTTCCCACCATTGAGAAAATGGCACCTGATTAGTCAGATATCTTACTTGATTTTGGAGCTGAAGGCACTTGTCAAACACACTCACAAGAATACAGGACATGACCAATTCTTCCTGATGGTACCGAGCCTCTCACATTGACTGCCCATATTGCGGTGGGACCATTGCCCACTTTAGCGAATGGAGACAGATATGAAAGCTTTGTGGTTCAAGTGCGACCTCTGTAATCTCGTCCAGCCCCACAACTCTCCAAGATAACCTTGATCCTCCAACTTTTGCTATTACATCTTAAATAATAGCTTCCAACATTTTCCCTAAGACAGATGTTAAGCTAACTGGCCTGTAGTTTCCTGCTTTCTGTCTCCCTCCTTGCAACCCAGGCAATGGTGAAAGAGGAGGTATTCAGACACTGGAGGGGTTTAAAATTGATAAAGAAGATATATTATATAGGCTGTCTGTACTGAAAGTGGATAAAACACCAGGACCGGATGAGATGCATCCATGGATACTGAGGGATGTGAGGGTGGAAATTGCAGAGGCACTGGCCATAATGTTTCACTTTTCCTTCGATTTGGGGGTGGTGCCAGAGGACTGGAGAATTGTTCAAAAAAGGGTGTAAAGATAAGCCCAGCAACTACAGGCTAGTCAGGTGGGGAAATTGCTAAAAAGAATAATTACTAGTCACTTGGACAAATGTGGGTTAATTAAGGAAAGTCAGCATGGACCGGGAAAATCATGTTTAACTAACTTGCTGAAGTTTTTTGAGGAGGTAACAGAGAGGGTTGATGAGGGCAATGCTGTTGATGTGGTGTACATGGATTACAAAAGGCGTTTGATACAGTGCCACACAACAGACTTGTGAGCAAACTTGTAGTTCATTGAATAAAAGGGACGGTAGCAACATGGATACGAAATCGGCTGAGTGACAGGAAACAGAGAGTTGTGGTTGATGGATGATTTTAGGCTGGAGGAAGGTTTGTGACGGAGTTTCCCAGGGGTCAATGTTGGGAGCCTTGCTTTTCCTGATATATATTAATGACCGAGACCCTGGTGTACAGGGCACAATTTCAAAGTCTGCAGATGATACGAAACTTGGAAGCATTGTGAACTGTGAGGAGGATAGTGTAGAACTTCAAAAGGACATGGGCAGGTTGGTGGAATGGGAAGATGAAGTTCAATGCAGAGAAATGTGAAGTGATTAATTTTGGGAGGAAAGACATGGAGAGACAACATAAAACAAAGGGTACAATTCTAAAGAGGCTGCAGGAGCAGAGGGACCTGCATGCATATGCGCATAAGTCATTGAAGGTAGCGGGACAGGTTGAGAGTGCGATTAATAAAGCATACAGTATCCTGGGCTTTATTAATAGGGGCAGAGAGTACAAGAGCAAGGAGGTTATGTTGAACTTGTATAAGACACTAGTTAGTCCTCAGCTGGAGTGCTGCGTCCAGTTCTGGGCACCGCACTTTAGGGTATATGTGAGGGCATTGGAGAGAGTACAGTGAGTGGTTCAGGTCTGGAACGCACTGCCTGGGAACGTGGTGGAGACAGGTTCAACTGACGCATACAAAACGGAATCAGACAGTTATATGAAAAGGAAGAATGTGCAGGGTTACCGGGAGAAGGCGGGGGAATGGAACTGAGCGAATTGCTCTTTCGGAGAGCCCGTGCAGACACGATGGGCTGTGTGACCTCCTTCTGCACTGTAACAATTCTGTGATTCTGTGGGTTTTCAAAGATCTGGGATATGATACCACATAATAGACTCATGAATCAGGTCAGAGAATGAGGAGTCAGGGGACAAGTAGCAGAATAATTAGTTAGCCATTTGCAAGACAGACTGTCGGGGTAAAGGGTTGTAATTTGGAACGGCAGAAGGTGGGAAGTGATGTTCCACAAGAATCAGTGCTGTTCATAACGTATATGAATGCAGTTTACACCAAACAGGGAGGGAGGGAGGGGTGTCAACATCGTGCAAGACTGCGACACGGTGCAAGAAGCTATGAACAAACCTTCAGAATGGGCATATAATAGGCAAAAGAATTTCAACATGGTTTATATTTTGGCAACAGCATCATATGAATGTGTTAAGCATCGGCAATCTGGCTTATCAAAGAGTTTAGTTTAGTTTAGTTTAGTTTAGAGATACAGCACTGAAACAGGCCCTTCGGCCCACCGAACTAGTGCCGACCATCAACCACCCATTTATATTAATCCTACATCCCTACCACATCCCCACCTGTCCCTATATTCCCCTACCTATACTAGGGGCAATTTACAATGGCCAATTCACCTATCAACCTGCAAGTCTTTGGCATGTGGGAGGAAACCGGAGCACCTGGAGGAAACCCACGCATACACAGGGAGAACTTGCAAACTCCACACAGGCAGTACCCAGAATTGAACCCGGGTGGCTGGAGCTGTGAGGCTGCGGTGCTAACCACTGTGTTTCCCATGATAATTCCCATTCTCTAATGAAATATTTCACAAACAAAAAAATGATTCATGAGCAACTCGGACTGCAGTTCCAAAGAATAAAATTGAAGTTGTCAGCTTTGAACACACCCCAAACTTAACTGGCATTGGAAAACTAACGGATCCCAGAGACAGGTCAAAATCAGTGGATTACAGAGACTGGGAAAATGTTAGTGCATTCTGAAATATCAAGTTATTGTAATCCAAGGAAACTCACAGGGTTTTGTAACACTCAGTTTGATCAAGGTGAGACTTGTTTAACTGGACGGGTCAAACCGTGACATCACAGAGCAAGTCTGACCCTCACACTGTCCATCACAGTGAGATCAGACATCGCAATCGGTTTGTAAACTGAGTTAATTTGAGGCAGGAGGCTGTACGAGCAGTTTTAGTGAAGGAAAGGGAGCTGCACTGACTGCAACTAACTGGCTGATCTGTCTCGGAGTGAATGTGGTCGGGGAGAAGATCTGAGCAGTTTTGTGATGGAGAAGACAGCGAGCTGAGAGAGGGAGGGAGGAAGAAAACCTTCACAAGATGGTGCGACTGACAGAGCAAATAGGTACGTTATCAATCCCTTCCATTCTTTGGAGCTGTAGGTAACATGGTCTGTAGGTAGTCATGTCTTCCAGGGGGTGAGGGAAGGGAGTGGGTGTGGTAAACAGATCATGGAAATATTGCTCGAGTTCCGTTCCGAAAAAGTTTAGATCTTATTTAAAACTGTAAAAAATCTGGAGCTCAGTCTGGGCCTCAGTCAATGATACTGAAGGAATCGGTTAGAAACACTTGTCCCAAGCATTTCTGCTGTCCTCTGACCTCATCAATCCCTCGCTCCATGCCAAGGCCCTCCTCCCAGGTCAGATGCCTCAGGTACTGCCCTCTAAAAGCCTCTCATTGTGTCAGACAAGCTCCTGGTGCCAGTGACCCTGGATCACCTGATGGCATTGCAGCCATTCTGGAGCTTCACTGTGATTCTGGAGAAGGAATCAACTGATTGACTCCAGAATCTTTAATAATCAGCTAACATCAGAATCTGTGGCCAGGAACATCACCAGAAAAGAGACACGTCCATAAGTAATGGTGCACTCTGAATCTGCATTCAGCATTTCCAGGTTAAATGGTTTAACTAGCAGTGGAATTAGAAAATGCCTAGAGATGTCTCGTTACAATCCAGTGATTCTGATCTGTTTTTTGCTTCTTCTTCCAGACATACATGGTTGGTGTCAGGATGAGCAAGAGGAAATTTCCATCAAATTACCCACAGACTAAAGGATGAGTAACAAAAGCACAAAGAACAAGTGCATCACGACACACAACAAGCAGCACATCCTGCCCCAAACCAACTCAAAATACTACAAAGGAGGGAGCCGTGTCCCTGAAATTCTCCTCACCCCATCCCTCTGTGTCCCATCCATTTCTCAGTGCCAACTCCACATCTGTTCATTTGTTGGTTTAATTTGACGGCCAACAACAACCCAGCCACTGGTCCATCTAGACACTCCTCCGATGGCTGGAGATGGTGTGAAACTGACTCACTCTCCCTTCTGGTTTATTTCCTAACTCAACCAGGTCTATCATCCCCATCAGCTCCTCCTAGATTTACTTCGACATCTATTTTTATTGTTGTTTATGTTTATGTTTAAAGATCCAGCACTGAAACAGGCCCTTCGGCCCACCGAGTCTGTGCCGACCATCAACCACCCATTTATACTAATCCTACACTAATCCCTATTCCTACCACATCCCCACCTGTCCCTATATTTCCCTACTACCTACCTATACTAGGGGCAATTTATAATGGCCAATTTACCTACCAACCTGCAAGTCTTTTGGCTTGTGGGAGGAAACCGGAGCACCCGGAGGAAACCCACGCAGACACAGGGAGAACTTGCAAACTCCACACAGGCAGTACCCAGAAGTGAACCCGGGTCGCTGGATCTGTGAGGCTGTGGTGCTAACCACTGCGCCACTGTGCCGCCTAAATTGGGAAATTTGCCCCACACCCTCTTCCCCATCTTAGCCCCCAGGCTGGACCTTCACGTCCGGCCCTCATGTCCCCGCATCGGCATCAAGCAGTAACCCTGCTCCAACTCCAGGCTCAGTTTGATATTGCTCAGGACTAACTGCACTGGCACTGGCTAGGACCCAGTCCATACAGTCAGCTCTGACCAATATCGGCTGGAGCTCCACCTTGGGACTGAAGTTGAAGGTCTCGAGGGGGAACGCTCTGGTTGTTGCCTCGATTGTGTCGAGTGGGACCGGCTGGTTCAGGCCACTCGCCTGCCAGTTGCTGCCATCCCCTCCGCACAATCGGGTGAGGCCCCGGTACCAACTTGTACCGAGACCTCCCAGAATTTGAGGAAGAGTCCTCCCCTGGTGCCAGCCAGCTCTGAGGAGTCTGTGCCGACTGGTGCCAGTATAAGGCTGGTTCCCCCAAGCCCCACCAGCTAGTGTTGGTGGTCCTTCACCAGAGCCATCCTCTGGTGACACCAACCCAGCCCTGGGACATTGGTCTCCAGTTGGCGGCAGCTTATCTGGGGTCACCACCCTTGGGGGACTCGACCCCACTCAGGGTCACCTAGGTTGGGGGTGATTGCCACTTTGGTGAGAGCAGTCGCAGGTCTCTGTTCACTTTTTATCGATCTGTGTCTGCCTCCTCACCTCTGTGGACTCACCTTCAGCCACTCCCTGCAATTCTTAAGGGGTATCTAGGTTCCAAGGGCTCTCTCACGCAGGGAGGGTACCTGTGCCTCACTGGCACCTCCCCCGAGTGGCAGGGGAACATGTGTCGAGGGTTTATCTCCATCGGCCCTCGTGTTCATGAGCTCGTAGCTAATCCAGCCGCCCTCGACTCTGTTCCCCGAGATTTACTATTATCAACCTTCCCTGTCGGTTGAGCCCTTGGAAGCTTCCTGGAGGCATCCTGCCTCGGAAGCCCAGTTGGGAGCCTGAGTCAGACCACGACCTCCAGTCGTTTAGGCTTTCATGTATTTAACACGAGGGTGACCTTGAGTCTGAAACTGTGGCTTCCGGAAGTCCTTTCACTTGGGGGTTTGAGTCCATGCTTGGGGTTTTGCAAAAAGCCACAAGCATCGACCTTTGCTGGAATGTTTTTCCCTTGATAAGCGTCCTCCGGTTAAGGCCAGGTTAGACAGTATCCATAGGACCTCCAGCACCCTGCTTCACACCTTGCAGTTTACTGGTATCTGGTCAACTGTAGTCGTGAAGGTATCAGAAGGAAAGTTATCGCCTGGTTCCACCCACAAGTGGGATCTGGCGCAGCTTCCTGCAGGGTTTGGCACATCTCCCCCAATTCCCTACCACCATATCCACTGGGGAGGCGGCCTCACCGGCAGGTGAGTGGGTACGGAGTGTGGACCACCTAGAGGGAACAGCGACTGCAGCAGCTGGCTGTGTGGATGCCCTCATTGTAGGAGCAGAGTCTATCGCCCAGTGGATCTTGCATCACCGATTAGTATGGCCAAGCACCTTGGGCTTTCTTCAGGTACTGCAGATGCCCCTTGGTGCCGAGGCCGCCTTTGGTGAGCAAGTGGAGGAGCTGCTGCGGCAGAACCTTCAGGCATTCCCCAATTGGCATTTAAGATGTGGACACTGCTCACTCTAGAACTTAGTCTGTAGGCCCCTTCCATCAACCCACCAATACACGCACAGTCACCAATCCACTCACCTCCAACAGCCTTTCCCAGGCTGTATCCGGAACGGAATGTCCTTTGTACCATGCTAGCTCCCTGCATTGCAGATTCGGACCTGGAATTCAGGCAGCTCGCAACACTTCATCTTTGATACCCTGTCCGGCTGCACCCCCCCAAGCAGTGATCCTGCCTTTGCCAGTTGGAAGGGGGGGATCACTCTTGGGTTAAAGAGACCAGAAGTAGTGAGTATCCTCTGAATTGGCAGCTTGAGCCTCCATGTTTCTCACAATGTGGTTTGCTTTGATGCTCAGAGGAACCATCTACCAGTGGCCATTCTGGCAGGTGACACCATGGTCTTTTAGTATTGGGACTGAGAGTCAGGGATAGTTCTCCAGAAGAGAACTGTTGGGGAGATTTCTCCAGGTGAAACTTCTGGATAACTATCCCCACTGCCAGTAATGTTTCCACAGCTCGCCTTTGTCACAGCATCTGAACTCGAGCTGATGCTCTTGGGGAACACTGTTTTCTCCAGGTTCTTCAGCTAATGCTTTGACAAATGGGTGATGTTGGGGGAGGTCACATTCAGGATGAATGGGCTTCCAGGCCAGTGGGCGTGCTTGAGCTCACTTGGCATTTCAACAGGCTCGGTCAGGGTGTGAACGGTATATTAGGACAGTGTGCACTTTCAGACTCGGGACGGCGGGGTAAGTCAGTGTGTCTGCAGACAGACAATATGACAGTCGTCCGGTATGTCAACAGGGTGGGACTCCCCCCTGGGTCCCTCTGTCAAGGAGATACGTTGCTTCCCATTGGTGCTTGTAGGACGGGGTGACACTTTTGCTGCCACATTTGGCCGGGGTGAACAACACAACAGTCAACACACTCAGCTGCTGTGTAGTTCACCTTCCGAGTGGATGATCCACACTGAGGTGGTCCAGAATATCTTCAGGACTTGGCGGGGGGTGGGGGTTTACCAGATCGATCGACTTGCTCGTATCACCGGACAATCCCCAATCTGCTGGGGGACCTCAAGCAGTCATGGTGGAGGCTGGACTGTCTGTGGTTCTTTGGTTTCGAGATTCTGTTGCTCAGGGTAGCCTGATCTCCAGGATGCTCGGGAAATTTACAGCAGATGGTGGTTCTGGTTAACCCTTCATTGACCTCACAAACCGTCCTCCTTCTACATCCTGGTGTTGAATACTGCCGGTCTGATTTCAGGAGCCCACGGAGAAAGCCAAGTTATTTGGAGATTAAAGACGACCCTACTTTTAGTAAGGGAAACATCAGTTTTCATTCCAGCGTCCTCCACACACGGCTGGACACTGTCCAACTGGTGCTCAGGGTGAGAAGGGTTGAACCTGCATGGGAACAGACTCCGGCTCCCAGGACAAGTTGATGAAAGTGTGTGTTATTCGTGGGAGCCAGCGCCAGAACCAAACAGTAAGCTGAAGGAGATTTGGGTCTTTCCAGCTTCTGATTGACGGTCTGGCTGTTCAGATGGAATGCCCATCAGATTAGGGTATAGCAGCAATGTGACACTCATGGTTGTGATGCTCACTTTTATCATGTCTGTCCTTGGTCTCTTTCGCCCCTGTTCACAGACAGGCCCCTCCACCCTCCTCGCCCTCAGCACTACTTGGTTCGTCGGCAGCAGTGCGTCTAGAATGTCTGAATGATGATCAGCGCCCTTGGAAGCTGATCCTTTGCAAGCTGCTCCCTTGTAAGGTTCTCTTCATTTTCCGATTGACGAGGCTTTTTCCACCCACCTGGGTGCCCCTTGGGAATTGGAGGGGGTGTTTGGTATGTAGTTTCCTTGTTCTGGGTTGTCTTTGGGTGTCAACAAGCTGAGTTCTGGGGTGTGCTAAAATTGAACGCAGCACGGGAGCCGGGGAGGGACGGAGGGAGGGGAAAAGCATGTGGGCGTGCCCTCCACGGATAAGGCATTGAAAAAATGGCTTAAAAGGGAGGTCACGCTTTACCAAGTTTTCCCCAGGGAAATTGTGCCGATGCATCCCGATAATTAGATCCACATTCCCCCCCATTTGGCCGTCAATATTTCGGAGCTGATGTTCCATCCAAACATTGCTGGCTATGTAACTCAGTTCCAATCCACTGAGAGCCCAGCACAGACTATAGGAATGGCATCAGTTCCCAACAAATTCAAAGATGTCACAGTTCGCAGGGAAGTGGGAACCCTGGACATGCTAGTACAGAGCTAGAGTGCAGATGGTTGGAGACTAAACTCTGAGGCAGTGTGTTCAGATGGTGCCTGGGAAAGCTATTGTCTTGGAAAGCAGTGGCTGAAGAGGGCTAGAGTGATCTCCTGGACTCATTTCGATCGCCTAAGGGGGTCGGAGAGGAATTTCCCAGATCTTTTTCCCAAATTGGCCTGGGTTTTTATGTCTGGTTTTTCGCCTCTCTCAGGAGATCACATGGTCGAGGGTGGGGTGGGGAGTCAATCTGTGTTGTGATGAGAAGGAATCGCAGTTGTGTGGGACA
Source organism: Heterodontus francisci (assembly GCF_036365525.1). Taxonomy (NCBI): domain Eukaryota; kingdom Metazoa; phylum Chordata; class Chondrichthyes; order Heterodontiformes; family Heterodontidae; genus Heterodontus; species Heterodontus francisci. The sequence continues at coordinate 103,365,374 of NC_090386.1, forward strand.
TGCTGGACGGAGCAGACAGGAACCTATCCATCCGTCAATTCTCTATCAAGTCACGTTAATTCAACGACTTCAATGTGAAATCTGGAAATAAACGTGGATTCAAATTGGACAAACTTTTTGTGTTTTTCTCTGATTTGTGCGCGGGCTAGAATAAGGACCAGAAAAGTGAAGAGTTCTCTTCATCTTCAGTTTTAATTCCGAATTCTGATTTGATTAACTGAATTTCAATTCCCCAGCTGTCTTGGTGGGATTTGAACTTGTGTCTCTGGATTACTAGTCCAGTAATATGACCACGATGCCAGTCTATTGCCCTTAGACAGAGCTGCTGATTGGGTGAACTCTCTGAGCCACTTACCAGGTACGACCTGAACTGAATCCCCAGTCAGCTGCACAAACGTACATAAAGACTATCAGATCCATCGAGCTCGCCCCATCCAGTCGACAGTAGAACCTCACGCTCTCCCATCCCTCCTTACATATTAATGTAATCTCTTGGAATGGAAAGGACTCTCGCCAATTCAGGAAAATCCTCTGGGCAGCTGCTCTGTCAACACCCTGAGGCTCCAGGAGGACACATCATAATCTAACCTGGCCACTAACTCCATGTAACTCACAATGTCCTCTCAGGACCTTAGCCAGTTCCTCTTTTAAAGGTCTCTCTGTTACACGTGTTTGTTCCAGAGGGTGACGAGCCTGTGACAGGTGATGGAGTGGTACAGCACAGAAGACCATTCGGCCCATCGAGCCTGTGATAGATCTTGACTGGAGCCGCACACCCAGTCAGTCCCACCTGACCCAAAACGTGCCCAAATACAAACTGGTAGGAAGGAAAGAGACATACACTAAATACATGGAGAGCAGGGGACAGCAAGACAAGGGCAAATACAAAGATTAGAAGGAAGGTTAAAAAAAAAACAATGAGGGCAAAGGAAATGTGAAATTAAATTGTCAAGGAATATAAAACAAAAGAGTAAAACATTTTACAGACACATAAATAAAACAACTGGAAGTCTCGATGGGAATTGAGCCATTTAACGATGGACAGGATAATATGCCAACAACTTATACTTATATTACATAGTACAGCATCTCAAGGTGCTTCACAGGATATAAAGCCACAAAAGGAGATATTAGGGCAACTTCATTCTCCTGTGCAGCGAAAACTGCCCGTGTACCAGAACCTTGTTCAGCCGGTTCAGTTGTGAGATTGAATGGAGGGACAGGAAGCTGCAGGTCATCCATGTGAGAGAAGAGAAGCAGCAACGAGTACTTTTGAAAATTCAGTTCAGAGGGGGGAAAAAATCCACATCAGTCCTTTCTCAAGTCTTGTCTGCAAACATCATGTCCATTGAAGACAACAGTTCACACACCCATGGGCTTTCACTCTGTTCTCAATGGTTTTTATTCTGCAAATTAACATGTCCACAGACACAGCAAAAAATAAGCATTACCCCAACTGATCTGTAAAAATATTTCAAAACTGCTTTTTGCTACACAAATTATACACTGTCCAGCATGACCTCATTTCAGCATCAGCAGAAACTCACTTCACCCTGGGTCTTCCTAGCTGCAGACTGAATCACCAGCTTCAGTTCCGCCTGATCCCTGATCCAGGTGAAAATGGAGACCAGTACGGGAAATGCACCCAAAAAAAACAGCACAGCAAAGGCGGAGCCATGGAAGAAACAGATTTCCAGGGTTTTCTAGCTCATGCACTCGGTAAAGACGCTGTGACACTGAACCATGCAAAGCCTGAAAAACCACTGGGTCTGTATGGGATAGCTAACGTGGTCTGGGGCAGCATTGTACAGCTGCAAAGAGGGAGGAGTGAAGGACAGGCGAGGACAGCATTGGGCTTGACTATCGAGGGGCCGAGTGGCCTACTCTTGCTCCAAATTCTGACATTTGTATAAGACAAGTCCTCTTAAACTAAAAAAAGAGTTTACATCGAATTGCATAGACTACATTTTGTTGCTCGCATATAATTGTTTGCTTTATTAAAGCGGTTTTTCCTGTCTTCTCGTTTTGTAAGATTTTTAAGACCTTTAGGTGCTTACATGTTCCACATAGTCTGTCACCGCAATTTGGTACGGCTTGTGCCTTTCCGCTGCTCGTGACCAATACGTCCTTTAGGTTTTTGCCTCTTTTGAAAGCTGATGTTATGCTATATTGGCTCAGTGAGTTAACATCCCCTTTTAACTTTTCAAAATGGTTTCTCACTACCCTATTTATCTGTTGAGTTGTTGCGCAGTATGTTGTAACAAGTGGTAGTCTTGTAGTTGGCCTATCCCGTGGCTGTGGGTTCTCCATCTCTCTCAGGAAATTGGACTTGATATGTCTGAGGAATCTCTTTGTGTACCCCCTCCGTCTCAGTGCGGTGAAAAGGGTGGTGACCGCTTTGTTGAAATCGTCCAGTTTTGTGGATATGCGGTGGAACCGCATGAGTTGTGACTTCACCAGTCCCCTAAAGGTGTGCCTGGGATGATGGCTTTTAGTGTGCAGGAGTGTATGTGTGTCAGTTACTTTGAAGAATACCTTTGTTGCTAATGACGTTTCGCTGTTCACTGCAGCTTCATCAGGGGAAAATGGATGATTCATTGCAGAATCTGTTGAATAAAGGTGAGTGAGCTGCCTGTTGAATGTGATTGGTGGGAAAAGTCTCCTTATCCTGAAACAATTGGGCTGTTTTTTAAAAGTTTAATTGACCCAATGGGAAATGTGGTCTGTGCATTGAGCCCCTGTAAAAAAAACACCCTGGTTCCCACGGTAGCAGAGCCCCACCACGTGTTGGGTTTACCTTGTGCTCCACAACCTTCCAGCGTTCCGGCCGACTACATCTGCAGGAAGTGTACCCAGTTGCAGCTCCTCACAGACCGCATGGATCGGTTGAAGCGGCAACTGGATGCACTTAGGAGCATGCAGGTGGCAGAGAGCATCATAGACAGGAGTTTTAGAGAAGTGGTTACACCCAAGGTGCAGGCAGATAGATGGGTGACCGCTAGAAGGGGCAGGCAGTCAGTACAGGAATCCCCTGTGGCTATCCCCCTCTCTAACAAGTATACCATTTTGGATACTGTTGGGGGGCGATGGCCTATCAGAGGAAAACAGCAGCAGGCTGTTGTTCAGCAGGGAGGGACAAAGTGCAGAAGAGCAATAGTTATAGGGGACTCTATAGTCAGGGGCACAGATAGGCGCTTCTGTGGACGTGAAAGAGACTCCAGGATGGTATGTTGCCTCCCTGGTGCCAGGGTCAAGGATGTCTCTGAACGGCCAAGGGGCATTCTGAAGGGGGTGGGTGAACAGCCAGAGGTTGTGGTACACATCGGTACCAATGACATAGGCAGGAAGAGTGATGAGATCCTGCAGGGGGAGTTGAGGAGTTAGGTAGTAAGTTAAAAAACAGGACCTCTAGGCTTGTAATCTCTGGATTACTCCCTGTGCCACGTGCCAGTGAGGCTAGAAATAGGAAGATAGTGCAGCTAAACACGTGGCTGAGCAGCTGGTGTAGAAGGGAGGGTTTCAGATATCTGGACCATTGGGCTCTCTTCAGGGACAGATGGGACCTGTACAAGAAGGACGGGTTGCATCTAAACTGGAAGGGCACTAATATCCTGGCTGCGAGGTTTGCTAGCGTCACTCGGGAGGGTTTAAACTAGTGTGGCAGGGGGGTGGGAACCAGAGAAGTAGGACAGCTAGTGAAATAAATGAGGAGGACATAGTAAATAAGGCCAGTAGGACTAAGAGGAAGAGCAGGCAGGGAGATGTTGCTGAGCACAGCGGGACTGGTGGTCTGAAGTGCATTTGTTTCAATGCGAGAAGAATAACAGGTAAGGCAGATGAACAAAGAACAAAGAACAAAGATAATTACAGCACAGGAACAGGCCCTTCGGCCCTCCAAGCCTGCGCCGATCCAGATCCTCTCTCTAAACATGTCGCCTATTTTCTAAGGTTCTGTATCTCTTTTCTTCCTGCCCATTCATGTATCTGTCTAGATACATCTTAAAAGACTCCATCGTGCCCGCATCTACCACCTCCGCTGGCAATGCGTTCCAGGTGCCCACCACCCTCTGCGTAAAGAACTTTCCACGCATATCCCCCCTAAACTTTTCCCCTTTCACTTTGAACTCGTGTCCTCTAGTAATTGAAACCCCCACTCTGGGAAAAAGCCTCTTGCTATCCACCCTGTCTATACCTCTCATGATTTTGTACACCTCAATCAGGTCCCCCCTCAACCTCCGTCTTTCTAATGAAAATAATCCTAATCTGCTCAACCTCTCTTCATAGCTAGCGCCCTCCATACCAGGCAACATCCTGGTGAACCTCCTCTGCACCCTCTCCAAAGCATCCACATCCTTTTGATAATGTGGCGCCCAGAACTGTACGCAGTATTCCAAATGTGGCCGAACCAAAGTCCTATACAACTGTAACATGACCTGCCAACTCTTGTACTCAATGCCCCGTCCGATGAAGGAAAGCATGCCGTATGCCTTCTTGACCACTCTATTTACCTGCGTTGCCACCTTCAGGGAACAGTGGACCTGAACACCCAAATCTCTCTGGACATCAATTTTCCCCAGGACTTTTCCATTTACTGTATAGTTCACTCTTGAATTGGATCTTCCAAAATGCATCACCTCGCATTTGCCCTGATTGAACTCCATCTGCCATTTCTCTGCCCAACTCTCCAATCTATCTATATTCTGCTGTATTCTCTGACAGTCCCCTTCACTATCTGCTACTCCACCAATCTTAGTGTCGTCTGCAAATTTGCTAATCAGTCCACCTATACTTTCCTCCAAATCATTAATGTATATCACAAACAACAGTGGTCCCAGCACGGATCCCTGTGGAACACCACTGGCCACACGTCTCCATTTTGAGAAACTCCCTTCTACTGCTACTCTCTGTCTCCTGTTGCCCAGCCAGTTCTTTATCCATCTAGCTAGTACACCTTGAACCCCAAGCGCCTTCACTTTCTCCATCAGCCTGCCATGGGGAACCTTATCAAACGCCTTACTGAAGTCCATGTATATGACATCGACAGCCCTTCCCTCATCAATCAACTTTGTCACTTCCTCAAAGAATTCTATTAAGTTGGTAAGACATGACCTTCCCTGCACAAAACCATGTTACCTATCACTGATGAGCCCATTTTCTTCCAAATGGGAATAGATCCTATCCCTCAGTATCTTCTCCAGCAGCTTCCCTACCACTGACGTCAGGCTCACCGGTCTATAATTACCTGGATTATCCCTGCTACCCTTCTTAAACAAGGGGACAACATTAGCAATTCTCCAGTCCTCCGGGACCTCACCCGTGTTTAAGGATGCTGCAAAGATATCTGTTAAGGCCCCAGCTATTTCCTCTCTCGCTTCCTTCAGTAACCTGGGATAGATCCCATCCGGACCTGGGGACTTGTCCACCTTAATGCCCTTTAGAATACCCAACACTTCCTCCCTCCTTATGCCGACTTGACCTAGAGTAATCAAACATCTGTTCCTAACCTCAACATCCGTCATGTCCCTCTCCTCGGTGAATACCGATGCAAAGTACTCGTTTAGAATCTCACCCATTTTCTCTGAGTCCAAGCATAACATTCCTCCTTTGTCCTTGAGTGGGCCAATCCTTTCTCTAGTTACCCTCTTTCTCCTTATATATGAATAAAAGGCTTTGGGATTTTCCTTAACCCTGTTTGCTAAAGATATTTCATGACCCCTTTTAGCCCTCTTAATTCCTCGTTTCAGATTGGTCCTACATTCCCGATATTCTTTCAAAGCTTCGTCTTTCATCAGCCGCCTAGACCTTATGTATGCTTCCTTTTTCCTCTTAGCTAGTCTCACAATTTCACCTGTCATCCATGGTTCCCTAATCTTGCCATTTCTATCCCTCATTTTCACAGGAACATGTCTCTCCTGCACGCTAATCAACCTCTCTTTAAAAGCCTCCCACATATCACATGTGGATTTACCTTCAAACAGCTGCTCCCAATCTACATTTCCCAGCTCCTGCCGAATTTTGGTGTAGTTGGCCTTCCCCCAATTTAGCACTCTCCCTTTTGGACCACTCTCGTCTTTGTCCATGAGTATTTTAAAGCTTACGGAATTGTGATCACTATTCCCAAAGTAGTCCCCTACTGAAACTTCAACAACCTGGCCGGGCTCATTCCCCAACACCAGGTCCAGTATGGCCCCTTCCCGAGTTGGACTATTTACATACTGCTCTAGAAAACCCTCCTGGATGCTCCTTACAAATTCTGCTCCATCTGGACCTCTAACACTAAGCGAATCCCAGTCAATGTTGGGAAAATTAAAATCTCCTATCACCACCACCCTGTTGCTCCTACATCTTTCCATAATCTGTTTACATATTTGTACCTCTATCTCACGCTCGCTGTTGGGAGGCCTGGAGTACAGCCCCAACATTGTTACCGCACCCTTCCTATTTCTGAGTTCTGTCCATATTGCCTCACTGCTCGAGTCCTCCATAGTGCCCTCCTTCAGCACAGCTGTGATATCCTCTTTGACCAGTAATGCAACTCCTCCACCCCTTTTACCTCCCTCTCTATCCCGCCTGAAGCATCGATATCCTGGGATATTTAATTGCCAATCATGCCCTTCCCTCAACCAAGTCTCAGTAATAGCAATAACATCATACTCCCAGGTACTAATCCAAGCCCTAAGTTCATCTGCCTTACCTACTACACTTCTTGCATTAAAACAAATTCACCTCAGACCACCAGTCCCTTTATATTCATCATCTGCTCCTTGCCTGAACTTAGAGCTTGGATTAGTACTTGGAAATATGATGTTGTTGCTATTACAGAGACTTGGTTGAGGGAAGGGCAGGATTGGCAGCTAAATGTTCCAGGATTTAGAAGATTCAGGCGGGATAGAGGGGGATGTAAAAGGGGTGGGGGAGTTGCATTACTGGTTAAGGAGAATATCACAGCTGTGCTGCGGGAGGACACCTCAGAGGGGTCATGCAGCGAGGCAATATGGGTGGAGCTCAGGAATATGAAGGGTACAGTCACAATGTTGAGGGTTTACTACAGGCCTCCCAACAGCCAGCGGGAGGTAGAGGAGCAGATATGTAGACAGATTTTGGAAAGATGTAAAGGTAACAGGGTTGTGGTGGTGGGTGATTTTAACTTCCCCTATATTGACTGGGACTCACTTAGAGCTAGGGGCTTGGATAGGGCAGAATTTGTGAGGAGCATCCAGGAGGGCTTCTTGAAACTGTATGTAGATCGTCCAACTGGGGATGGGGCCATTTTGGACCTGGTATTGGGGAATGAGCCTGGCCAGGTGGTCGAAGTTTCAGTGGGGGAGTATTTCGGGAACAGTGACCATAATTCCCTAAGTTTTAAAGTACTTGTGGATAAGGATAAGAGTAGTCCTCGGGTGAAGGTGCTAAATTGGGGGAAGGCTAATTATAACAATATTAGGCAGGAACTGAAGAATTTAGATTGGGGGCGGCTGTTTGAGGATAAATCAACATCTGACATGTGGGAGTCTTTCAAACGTCAGCTGATTAGAATCCAGGACCAGCATGTACCTGTGAGGAAGAAAGACAAGTTTGGCAAGTTTCGGGAAGCTTGGATGACACGGGATATTGTGAGCCGAGTCAACAAGAAAAAGGAAGCATTTGTAAGGGCTGGAAGGCTAGGAACAGATGAAGCACTTGAGGAATATAAATACAGTAGGAAGGAACTTAAGCAAGGAGTTAGGAGGGCTAAAAGGGGTCATGAAAAGTCATTGGCAAACAGGATTAAGGAAAAGGGTCCAGGGAAAGGGTCGGCCCACTCAAGGACAGAGATGGGAATCTATGTGTGGAGCCAGAGAAAATGGGCGAGGTGCTAAATGAGTACTTTGCATCAGTATTCACCAAAGAGAAGGACTTGGTGGGTGATGGGCCTAGGGAAGGGAGCGTAGATAGTCTCAGTCATCTCATTATCAAAAAGGAGGAGGTGTTGGGTGTCTTGCAAAGCATTAAGGTAGATAAGTCCCCAGGGCCTGAATACTGAGGGAGGCAAGGGAAGAAATTGTTAGGGCCTTGACAGAAATCTTTGCATCCTCATTGGCGACAGGTGAGGTCCCAGAGGACTGGAGAATAGCCAATGTTGTTCCTTTGTTTAAGAAGGGTGGTAAGGATAATCCAGGAAATTATAGGCCGGTGAGCCTTACGTCAGTGGTAGGGAAACTATTAGAGAGGATTCTTCGGGACAGGATTTACTCCCATTTGGAAACAAATGAACTTATTAGCGAGAGACAGCATGGTTTTGTGAAGAGGAGGTCGTGTTTCACTAATTTGATTGAGTTTTTTGAGGAAGTGACAAAGATGATTAATGAAGGAAGGGCAGTGGGTGTTATCTATATGGACTTTAGTAAAGCCTTTTGACAAGGTCCCTCATGGCAGACTGGTACAAAAGGTGAAGTCACACGGGATCAGAGGTGAGCTGGCAAAATGGATACAGAACTGGCTCGGTCACAGAAGACAGAGGGTAACAGTGGAAGGGTGCTTTTCTGAATGGAGGGATGTGACTAGTGGTGTTCCGCAGGGATCAGTGCTGGGACCTTGGCCCTTTGTAGTATATATAAATGATTTGGAGGAAAATGTAGCTGGTCTGATTAGTAAGTTTGCGGACGACACAAAGGTTGGTGGAGTTGCGGATAATGATGAGGATTGTCAGAGGATACAGCAGGACGTAGATCGGTTGGAGACTTGGGCGGAGAAATGGCAGATGGAGTTTAATCCAGACAAGTATGATGTAATGCATTTTGGAAGGTCTAATGCAGGTGGGAGGTATACAGTAAATGGCAGAACCCTTAGGAGTATTGACAGGCAGAGAGATCTGGGCGTACAGGTCCACAGGTCACTGAAAGTGGCAACGCAGGTGGATAAGGTAGTCAAGAAGGCATACGGCATGCTTGCCTTCATCGGTCGGGGCATAGAGTATAAAAATTGGGAAGTCATGTTGCAGCTGTACAGAACCTTAGTTAGGCCACACTTAGAATATTGCGTGCAATTCTGCTCGCCACACTACCAGAAGGACGTGGAGGCTTTGGAGAGGGTACAGAGGAGGTTTACCAGGATGTTGCCTGGTCTGGAGGGCATTAGCTATGAGGAGAGATTGGAAAAACTCGGATTGTTTTCACTGGAACGACGAAGGTGGAGGGTTGACATGATAGAGGTTTACAAAGTTATGAGCGGCATGGACAGAGTGGATAGTCAGAAGCTTTTTCCCAGGGTGGAAGAGTCAGTTACTAAGGGACATAGGTTTAAGGTGCGAGGAGCAAAGTTTAGAGGGGATGTGCGAGACAAGTTTTTTACACAGAGGGTGGTGAGTGCCTGGAACTTGCTGCCAGGGGAGGTGGTGGAAGCAGATACGATAGCGACGTTTAAGAGACATCTTGACAAATACATGAATAGGATGGGAATAGAGGGATATGGGCCCCGGAAGTGCAGAAGGTGTTAGTTTAGGAAGGCATCAAGATCGGCGCAGGCTTGGAGGGCCGAATGGCCTGTTGCTGTGCTGTACTGTTCTTTGTTCTTTGTAACCTCTGCAAAAAAAACCTAGTCCTGAAACAAAGGGAAACAATTAGGCTGCTTTTAAATTTAATTTTAATTGACCCACTGGGTTTGAAACAATTGCACCTTTTTTAAGTTTTTAAAGTTTAAATTTAAATGGTCCCATGGGAAGCCCGATCTGTGCATTTGTGGCCCTGCAAAATAACCTGTTTGCCGTGGTAACAGAGCCCTACCCCATGCTGGGTCACCCCAAATCCATCAAAATCAAACAAACAGTAAAATCTCCCAGTCCTGGGACATTAATGGGTTGCTTTAGCTCCCCAGCGCCACTGTGTGGTAGGTCCTTGTAACAGCAATACATTTATATTCTAAATTTAAAATGCAGAAGTAAGGAGGGATTGAATGATAATTAATATTAACCTGCCTATCTAAGAGGGGGGATTTAATTATAATTAAAACTGACCTGCCTATCTAAGAGATCTGTAACCCTACACCCATTACACTCAGGTGTTAATTTAAAACTTTGGTTTATTTGTTACATAATGATTTGGGAATGGAATGGGAATTGGATGTATTCCTGGGGGTGAAGGGCCCGCAAGTTTGGTATTGGGGTGTGAGCTTAGGCACGACTGTTCCCCAGTAGAGACCCTGGCAGCACAGGCCAGATGGCCTTGAAAGTGCAGAATTTAATTTTCTTATGTCTTGTTTAATGGCACGCGCCATTTCTGTGTATCGACCAGCTGAACTTGGATTCTGTTGCCTGGAAGGCATTTATTTTTGGCACTGCTTGGACAGTCACAACGGATGGCGTGTCACTTTAAAGTTAGGGTAGGGTGAACGGGCAGTAGGGGTAGGAAAGCCTCCCCTCTTGTGTTTATATAGTCATTTCTTGAGTTTAATTTCACTAGCAGCTGCCACTTTTATTCGGCTCACGCCTTAAGTTAGTGTCCATCCATGTCCGCTTGCCTTTCTAGCTCGGATTATCAGTGGGATTGCAATGAAAAATGGCACACGCCATTTCTGTGTATCGACCAGCTGAATTTGGATTCTTTTGCCTGTGAGGCATTTATTTTTTGGCACTGCTTGGACAGTCACAACGGACGGGGGGCTTTTAGGGTTAAGTTTAGGTTTGGAGGCGGGTTAGAGTTACAGCTAGGATTACGTGTTGGAGTTAGGCTTAGGGTTAAGTGTTGGAGTTGGGGCTGTGGTTGGGGCTTTAGGCTTTAGAGTTAAGCCTTAAGGTTGGGTCTGGATCTAGGGGCAAGAGTTACATTGATGTTATGGGGGGTTGGGCTAGGGTTGGGGCTGGGGTCGGGTCGTTGGTTTTGGGGTTAGATTTTAGGGTCCTGGCTGGGTCTGGGGCGGGGGTTACATGAGTGTTGTGGGGATTGGGGTTAGGGCTAGGGCTGGTGTTGGGGTCAGGGTTTTGGGCCTAAGGGCAGGGCCTTCGGTTTAGGTCTTTGGGTTCAGGGGTCGGGGGTATTAGGGCCTTGGGTTGTCGCGCAGTCTGTTATAACAAGTGGTAGTCTTGTAGTTGGCCTATCCCGTGGCTGTGGGTTCTCCATTTCCCTCAGGAAATTGGACTTGATATGTCTGAGGAATCTTTTTGTGTAGGGGTTTAACTTAACCACAACCTCCAGCTGTGAGAGCGCGATCAACTGAGCCACAGCTGACATTAAAATAAAGTGCAAAAATATTGGATGATTTGATGAAACTTGTGCTTCACATGAACAAAGAACAAAGAACAAAGAAAATTACAGCACAGGAACAGGCCCTTCGGCCCTCCAAGCCTGCGCCGATCCAGATCCTAAATCTAAACCTGTCGCCTATTTTCTAAGGGTCTGTATCTCTTTGCTTCATGCCCATTCATGTATCTGTCTAGATACATCTTAAAAGATGTTATCATGCCCGCGTCTAACACCTCCGCTGGCAATACGTTCCAGGCACCCACCACCCTCTGCCACTAACAGCAGGTTAATGTAAATCATGCACAAACCACTCATTGGGGGAAACCAGGACTTGGGGCTATCACTACAAGATAGTAACCAATAAATCCAATAAGGAATTCAAGAGAAACTCCTTTACCTGGGGAATGGTGAAAATGTAGAACTCATTATCATATTAGCAGTGGAAAAGAATAGAAAGCTATGCTGACAGGATTGGCTGAAGAAGGGTGATTGGATGAAGAAGGGTGGGAGGAGGCTCATGTGGAGCATAAATATTGGCATGGATTGTTTTTTTAAAATATCATTCATTGAGCATCACTGGCAAGGCCAGTATTTATTACCCATCCCGAAGTGCCCTCGAGAAGCTGGTGGCGAGCCAACTTCCTGAATACAGCTGAGAGGTTTGTGAGGCTAATTCAGAAGACATTGAAGAGTCAACCACATAACTTTGGTTCTGGAGTCACAGAGAGACCAGACTGAGTAAGAACGGTAGATTTTCTTATCGAAAGGGCATGAGTGAACCAGATGGTTTTTTTTGTGACAATCATAGTCACTATCGCTGATAATTCAAAATGTATTTAATTAACAGAATTTTGAACTCCCCTGTGGTTACGGTGGGATTTGAACTGACAATTTCCAATCATTAGTCCAGGCATTCTGGGTTACTTTCAGCAGTAGGCTACCATACCCATATTCTGACCAAATGGCCTGTTTACATGCAGCAAATTCTATGGAAAAATCACAATCAGAATTCAAACTGTGTTAAAATACCGCTACGTAGAATGTTTGGACTGAGATACAATGATGAACAGTCACTTATGCAGTTTCTATATATCGTGTAGGTATGTCGTAAAACTACGGATACATGCCGGAGCCTTACTGAATGCATCATTTATCTGGGAGGTGGTTTCCATCGATTAATGTTCCAGAATAAACTATTCCGTGCTGAGGGGATAATCATGTTTCTTAGTATCACACAGACTGGCTAAAGAGAGCAGTGAAGCTCCTCGCAGGTTTTGCAGAACACCAGAGCTTTGCGTATCGTTCATGGTCGAGGATGGAGAATGTAGCCTCACACCCACAGCACATGTAAGATCAGGCTGGTTGGGTAAAACCTGCAGAGTTCAGTTGCGAGTAACTGTAATACTTTCTTCCGTTCCTTTCCACCCAGCTGCCCTGTGGCTCTGCGAAAATGTACTGAGGTCGCAAAACCCGTGCGAAATGCCTCAGCTGCAGAAACCCACAGGCAACGCCAGCTAACTGGATGATACATGGATGATAGTAGAATGAAGGGTATGCAGGTAGTTTGATCTTAGAGTAGGTTAAAGGGTCGGCATAACATCGTGGGCCGAAGGGCCAGTACTGTGCTGTACTGTTCTATGTTCTAACTGTTAGCATGTCACAAGAGGATAACACTGAGGACTGTTGGGGATTCAGCATCTGGTGGCTAAATTGGTCTCCACTTTAACAGATGAGGCTTTGAAAGGAAAAAGCAATTTTGAGATTGTTTTCAATGAATGCCGTAAAGAGCACAGTAAGGCTCCTTTCTGTTGTTAGTTCCCTGCATTTTATTTGTGACCGTTGTCGGGGATGTGCCCAGATGTAACGGCAGTTTTCCCACCATTGAGAAAATGGCACCTGATTAGTCAGATATCTTACTTGATTTTGGAGCTGAAGGCACTTGTCAAACACACTCACGAGAATACAGGACATGACCAATTCTTCCTGATGGTACCGAGCCTCTCACATTGACTGCCCATATTGCGGTGGGACCATTGCCCACTTTAGCGAATGGAGACAGATATGAAAGCTTTGTGGTTCAAGTGCGACCTCTGTAATCTCGTCCAGCCCCACAACTCTCCAAGATAACCTTGATCCTCCAACTTTTGCTATTACATCTTAAATAATAGCTTCCAACATTTTCCCTAAGACAGATGTTAAGCTAACTGGCCTGTAGTTTCCTGCTTTCTGTCTCCCTCCTTGCAACCCAGGCAATGGTGAAAGAGGAGGTATTCAGACACTGGAGGGGTTTAAAATTGATAAAGAAGATATATTATATAGGCTGTCTGTACTGAAAGTGGATAAAACACCAGGACCGGATGAGATGCATCCATGGATACTGAGGGATGTGAGGGTGGAAATTGCAGAGGCACTGGCCATACATAATGTTTCACTTTTCCTTCGATTTGGGGGTGGTGCCAGAGGACTGGAGAATTGTTCAGAAAAGGGTGTAAAGATAAGCCCAGCAACTACAGGCTAGTCAGGTGGGGAAATTGCTAAAAAGAATAATTACTAGTCACTTGGACAAATGTGGGTTAATTAAGGAAAGTCAGCATGGACCGGGAAAATCATGTTTAACTAACTTGCTGAAGTTTTTTGAGGAGGTAACAGAGAGGGTTGATGAGGGCAATGCTGTTGATGTGGTGTACATGGATTACAAAAGGCGTTTGATACAGTGCCACACAACAGACTTGTGAGCAAACTTGTAGTTCATTGAATAAAAGGGACGGTAGCAACATGGATACGAAATCGGCTGAGTGACAGAAAACAGAGAGTTGTGGTTGATGGATGATTTTAGGCTAGAGGAAGGTTTGTGACGGAGTTTCCCAGGGGTCAATGTTGGGAGCCTTGCTTTTCCTGATATATATTAATGACCGAGACCCTGGTGTACAGGGCACAATTTCAAAGTCTGCAGATGATACGAAACTTGGAAGCATTGTGAACTGTGAGGAGGATAGTGTAGAACTTCAAAAGGACATGGGCAGGTTGGTGGAATGGGAAGATGAAGTTCAATGCAGAGAAATGTGAAGTGATTAATTTTGGGAGGAAAGACATGGAGAGACAACATAAAACAAAGGGTACAATTCTAAAGAGGCTGCAGGAGCAGAGGGACCTGCATGCATATGCGCATAAGTCATTGAAGGTAGCGGGACAGGTTGAGAGTGCGATTAATAAAGCATACAGTATCCTGGGCTTTATTAATAGGGGCAGAGAGTACAAGAGCAAGGAGGTTATGTTGAACTTGTATAAGACACTAGTTAGTCCTCAGCTGGAGTGCTGCGTCCAGTTCTGGGCACCGCACTTTAGGGTATATGTGAGGGCATTGGAGAGAGTACAGTGAGTGGTTCAGGTCTGGAACGCACTGCCTGGGAACGTGGTGGAGACAGGTTCAACTGACGCATACAAAACGGAATCAGACAGTTATATGAAAAGGAAGAATGTGCAGGGTTACCGGGAGAAGGCGGGGGAATGGAACTGAGCGAATTGCTCTTTCGGAGAGCCCGTGCAGACACGATGGGCTGTGTGACCTCCTTCTGCACTGTAACAATTCTGTGATTCTGTGGGTTTTCAAAGATCTGGGATATGATACCACATAATAGACTCATGAATCAGGTCAGAGAATGAGGAGTCAGGGGACAAGTAGCAGAATAATTAGTTAGCCATTTGCAAGACAGACTGTCGGGGTAAAGGGTTGTAATTTGGAACGGCAGAAGGTGGGAAGTGATGTTCCACAAGAATCAGTGCTGTTCATAACGTATATGAATGCAGTTTACACCAAACAGGGAGGGAGGGAGGGGTGTCAACATCGTGCAAGACTGCGACACGGTGCAAGAAGCTATGAACAAACCTTCAGAATGGGCATATAATAGGCAAAAGAATTTCAACATGGTTTATATTTTGGCAACAGCATCATATGAATGTGTTAAGCATCGGCAATCTGGCTTATCAAAGAGTTTAGTTTAGTTTAGTTTAGTTTAGAGATACAGCACTGAAACAGGCCCTTCGGCCCACCGAGTCAGTGCCGACCATCAACCACCCATTTATATTAATCCTACATCCCTACCACATCCCCACCTGTCCCTATATTCCCCTACCTATACTAGGGGCAATTTACAATGGCCAATTCACCTATCAACCTGCAAGTCTTTGGCATGTGGGAGGAAACCGGAGCACCTGGAGGAAACCCACGCAGACACAGGGAGAACTTGCAAACTCCACACAGGCAGTACCCAGAATTGAACCCGGGTGGCTGGAGCTGTGAGGCTGCGGTGCTAACCACGGTGTTTCCCATGATAATTCCCATTCTCTAATGAAATATTTCACAAACAAAAAAATGATTCACGAGCAACTCGGACTGCAGTTCCAAAGAATAAAATTGAAGTTGTCAGCTTTGAACACACCCCAAACTTAACTGGCATTGGAAAACCAACGGATCCCAGAGACAGGTCAAAATCAGTGGATTACAGAGACTGAGAAAATGTTAGTGCATTCTAAAATATCAAGTTATTGTAATCCAAGGAAACTCACAGGGTTTTGTAACACTCAGTTTGATCAAGGTGAGACTTGTTTAACTGGACGGGTCAAACCGTGACATCACAGAGCAAGTCTGACCCTCACACTGTCCATCACAGTGAGATCAGACATCGCAATCGGTTTGTAAACTGAGTTAATTTGAGGCAGGAGGCTGTACGAGCAGTTTTAGTGAAGGAAAGGGAGCTGCACTGACTGCAACTAACTGGCTGATCTGTCTCGGAGTGAATGTGGTCGGGGAGAAGATCTGAGCAGTTTTGTGATGGAGAAGACAGCGAGCTGAGAGAGGGAGGGAGGAAGAAAACCTTCACAAGATGGTGCGACTGACAGAGCAAATAGGTACGTTATCAATCCCTTCCATTCTTTGGAGCTGTAGGTAACATGGTCTGTAGGTAGTCATGTCTTCCAGGGGGTGAGGGAAGGGAGTGGGTGTGTTAAACAGATCATGGAAATATTGCTCGAGTTCCGTTCCGAAAAAGTTTAGATCTTATTTAAAACTGTAAAAAATCTGGAGCTCAGTCTGGGCCTCAGTCAATGATACTGAAGGAATCGGTTAGAAACACTTGTCCCAAGCATTTCTGCTGTCCTCTGACCTCATCAATCCCTCGCTCCATGCCAAGGCCCTCCTCCCAGGTCAGATGCCTCAGGTACTGCCCTCTAAAAGCCTCTCATTGTGTCAGACAAGCTCCTGGTGCCAGTGACCCTGGATCACCTGATGGCATTGCAGCCATTCTGGAGCTTCACTGTGATTCTGGAGAAGGAATCAACTGATTGACTCCAGAATCTTTAATAATCAGCTAACATCAGAATCTGTGGCCAGGAACATCACCAGAAAAGAGACACGTCCATAAGTAATGGTGCACTCTGAATCTGCATTCAGCATTTCCAGGTTAAATGGTTTAACTAGCAGTGGAATTAGAAAATGCCTAGAGATGTCTCGTTACAATCCAGTGATTCTGATCTGTTTTTTGCTTCTTCTTCCAGACATACATGGTTGGTGTCAGGATGAGCAAGAGGAAATTTCCATCAAATTACCCACAGACTAAAGGATGAGTAACAAAAGCACAAAGAACAAGTGCATCACGACACACAACAAGCAGCACATCCTGCCCCAAACCAACTCAAAATACTACAAAGGAGGGAGCCGTGTCCCTGAAATTCTCCTCACCCCATCCCTCTGTGTCCCATCCATTTCTCAGTGCCAACTCCACATCTGTTCATTTGTTGGTTTAATTTGACGGCCAACAACAACCCAGCCACTGGTCCATCTAGACACTCCTCCGATGGCTGGAGATGGTGTGAAACCGACTCACTCTCCCTTCTGGTTTATTTCCTAACTCAACCAGGTCTATCATCCCCATCAGCTCCTCCTAGATTTACTTCGACATCTATTTTTATTGTTGTTTATGTTTATGTTTATGTTTAAAGATCCAGCACTGAAACAGGCCCTTCGGCCCACCGAGTCTGTGCCGACCATCAACCACCCATTTATACTAATCCTACACTAATCCCTATTCCTACCACATCCCCACCTGTCCCTATATTTCCCTACCACCTACCTATACTAGGGGCAATTTATAATGGCCAATTTACCTACCAACCTGCAAGTCTTTTGGCTTGTGGGAGGAAACCGGAGCACCCGGAGGAAACCCACGCAGACACAGGGAGAACTTGCAAACTCCACACAGGCAGTACCCAGAAGTGAACCCGGGTCGCTGGAGCTGTGAGGCTGCGGTGCTAACCACTGCGCCACTGTGCCGCCTAAATTGGGAAATTTGCCCCACACCCTCTTCCCCATCTTAGCCCCCAGGCTGGACCTTCACGTCCGGCCCTCATGTCCCCGCATCGGCATCAAGCAGTAACCCTGCTCCAACTCCAGGCTCAGTTTGATATTGCTCAGGACTAACTGCACTGGCACTGGCTAGGACCCAGTCCGTACAGTCAGCTCTGACCAATATCGGCTGGAGCTCCACCTTGGGACTGAAGTTGAAGGTCTCGAGGGGGAACGCTCTGGTTGTTGCCTCGATTGTGTCGAGTGGGACCGGCTGGTTCAGGCCACTCGCCTGCCAGTTGCTGCCATCCCCTCCGCACAATCGGGTGAGGCCCCGGTACCAACTTGTACCGAGACCTCCCAGAATTTGAGGAAGAGTCCTCCCCTGGCGCCAGCCAGCTCTGAGGAGTCTGTGCCGACTGGTGCCAGTATAAGGCTGGTTCCCCCAAGCCCCACCAGCTAGTGTTGGTGGTCCTTCACCAGAGCCATCCTCTGGTGACACCAACCCAGCCCTGGGACATTGGTCTCCAGTTGGCGGCAGCTTATCTGGGGTCACCACCCTTGGGGGACTCGACCCCACTCAGGGTCACCTATGTTGGGGGTGATTGCCACTTTGGTGAGAGCAGTCGCAGGTCTCTGTTCACTTTTTATCGATCTGTGTCTGCCTCCTCACCTCTGTGGACTCACCTTCAGCCACTCCCTGCAATTCTTAAGGGGTATCTAGGTTCCAAGGGCTCTCTCACGCAGGGAGGGTACCTGTGCCTCACTGGCACCTCCCCCGAGTGGCAGGGGAACATGTGTCGAGGGTTTATCTCCATCGGCCCTCGTGTTCATGAGCTCGTAGCTAATCCAGCCGCCCTCGACTCTGTTCCCCGAGATTTACTATTATCAACCTTCCCTGTCGGTTGAGCCCTTGGAAGCTTCCTGGAGGCATCCTGCCTCGGAAGCCCAGTTGGGAGCCTGAGTCAGACCACGACCTCCAGTCGTTTAGGCTTTCGTGTATTTAACACGAGGGTGACCTTGAGTCTGAAACTGTGGCTTCCGGAAGTCCTTTCACTTGGGGGTTTGAGTCCATGCTTGGGGTTTTGCAAAAAGCCACAAGCATCGACCTTTGCTGGAATGTTTTTCCCTTGATAAGCATCCTCCGGTTAAGGCCAGGTTAGACAGTATCCATAGGACCTCCAGCACCCTGCTTCACACCTTGCAGTTTACTGGTATCTGGTCAACTGTAGTCGTGAAGGTATCAGAAGGAAAGTTATCGCCTGGTTCCACCCACAAGTGGGATCTGGCGCAGCTTCCTGCAGGGTTTGGCACATCTCCCCCAATTCCCTACCACCATATCCACTGGGGAGGCGGCCTCACCGGCAGGTGAGTGGGTACGGAGTGTGGACCACCTACACAGAACATCGACTGCAGCAGCTGGCTGTGTGGATGCCCTCATTGTAGGAGCAGAGTCTATCGCCCAGTGGATCTTGCATCACCGATTAGTATGGCCAAGCACCTTGGGCTTTCTTCAGGTACTGCAGATGCCCCTTGGTGCCGAGGCCGCCTTTGGTGAGCAAGTGGAGGAGCTGCTGCGGCAGAACCTTCAGGCATTCCCCAATTGGCATTTAAGATGTGGACACTGCTCACTCTAGAACTTAGTCTGTAGGCCCCTTCCATCAACCCACCAATACACTCACAGTCACCAATCCACTCATCTCCAACAGCCTTTCCCAGGCTGTATCCGGAACGGAATGTCCTTTGTACCATGCTAGCTCCCTGCATTGCAGATTCGGACCTGGAATTCAGGCAGCTCGCAACACTTCATCTTTGATACCCTGTCCGGCTGCACCCCCCCAAGCAGTGATCCTGCCTTTGCCAGTTGGAAGGGGGGGATCACTCTTGGGTTAAAGAGACCAGAAGTAGTGAGTATCCTCTGAATTGGCAGCTTGAGCCTCCATGTTTCTCACAATGTGGTTTGCTTTGATGCTCAGAGGAACCATCTACCAGTGGCCATTCTGGCAGGTGACACCATGGTCTTTTAGTATTGGGACTGAGAGTCAGGGATAGTTCTCCAGAAGAGAACTGTTGGGGAGATTACTCCAGGTGAAACTTCTGGATAACTATCCCCACTGCCAGTTATGTTTCCACAGCTCGCCTTTGTCACAGCATCTGAACTCGAGCTGATGCTCTTGGGGAACACTGTCTTCTCCAGGTTCTTCAGCTAATGCTTTGACAAATGGGTGATGTTGGGGGAGGTCACATTCAGGATGAATGGGCTTCCAGGCCAGTGGGCGTGCTTGAGCTCACTTGGCATTTCAACAGGCTCGGTCAGGGTGTGAACGGTATATTAGGACAGTGTGCACTTTCAGACTCGGGACGGCGGGGTAAGTCAGTGTGTCTGCAGACAGACAATATGACAGTCGTCCGGTATGTCAACAGGGTGGGACTCCCTCCTGGGTCCCTCTGTCAAGGAGATACGTTGCTTCCCATTGGTGCTTGTAGGACGGGGTGACACTTTTGCTGCCACATTTGGCCGGGGTGAACAACACAACAGTCAACACACTCAGCTGCTGTGTGTAGTTCACCTTCCGAGTGGATGATCCACACTGAGGTGGTCCAGAATATCTTCAGGACTTGGCGGGGGGGGGGGTGGGGGGTTTACCAGATCGATCGACTTGCTCGTATCACCGGACAATCCCCAATCTGCTGGGGGACCTCAGGCAGTCATGGTGGAGGCTGGACTGTCTGTGGTTCTTTGGTTTCGAGATTCTGTTGCTCAGGGTAGCCTGATCTCCAGGATGCTCGGGAAATTTACAGCAGATGGTGGTTCTGGTTAACCCTTCATTGACCTCACAAACCGTCCTCCTTCTACATCCTGGTGTTGAATACTGCCGGTCTGATTTCAGGAGCCCATGGAGAAAGCCAAGTTATTTGGAGATTAAAGACGACCCTACTTTTAGTAAGGGAAACATCAGTTTTCATTCCAGCGTCCTCCACACACGGCTGGACACTGTCCAACTGGTGCTCAGGGTTAGAAGGGTGGAACCTGCATGGGAACAGACTCCGGCTCCCAGGACAAGTTGATGAAAGTGTGTGTTATTCGTGGGAGCCAGCGCCAGAACCAAACAGTAAGCTGAAGGAGATTTGGGTCTTTCCAGCTTCTGATTGACGGTCTGGCTGTTCAGATGGAATGCCCATCAGATTAGGGTATAGCAGCAATGTGACACTCATGGTTGTGATGCTCACTTTTATCATGTCTGTCCTTGGTCTCTTTCGCCCCTGTTCACAGACAGGCCCCTCCACCCTCCTCGCCCTCAGCACTACTTGGTTCGTCGGCAGCAGTGCGTCTAGAATGTCTGAATGATGATCAGCGCCCTTGGAAGCTGATCCTTTGCAAGCTGCTCCCTTGTAAGGTTCTCTTCATTTTCCGATTGACGAGGCTTTTTCCACCCACCTGGGTGCCCCTTGGGAATTGGAGGGGGTGTTTGGTATGTAGTTTCCTTGTTCTGGGTTGTCTTTGGGTGTCAACAAGCTGAGTTCTGGGGTGTGCTAAAATTGAACACAGCACGGGAGCCGGGGAGGGACGGAGGGAGGGGAAAAGCATGTGGGCGTGCCCTCCACGGATAAGGCATTGAAAAAATGGCTTAAAAGGGAGGTCACGCCTTACCAAGTTTTCCCCAGGGAAATTGTGCCGATGCATCCCGATAATTAGATCCACATTCCCCCCCATTTGGCCGTCAATATTTCGGAGTTGATGTTCCATCCAAACATTGCTGGCTATGTAACTCAGTTCCAATCCACTGAGAGCCCAGCACAGACTATAGGAATGGCATCAGTTCCCAACAAATTCAAAGATGTCACAGTTCGCAGGGAAGTGGGAACCCTGGACATGCTAGTACAGAGCTAGAGTGCAGATGGTTGGAGACTAAACTCTGAGGCAGTGTGTTCAGATGGTGCCTGGGAAAGCTATTGTCTTGGAAAGCAGTGGCTGAAGAGGGCTAGAGTGATCTCCTGGACTCATTTCGATCGCCTAAGGGGGTCGGAGAGGAATTTCCCAGATCTTTTTCCCAAATTGGCCTGGGTTTTTATGTCTGGTTTTTCGCCTCTCTCAGGAGATCACATGGTCGAGGGTGGGGTGGGGGGTCAATCTGTGTTGTGATGAGAAGGAATCGCAGTTGTGTGGGACATGCTGGACGGAGCAGACAGGAACCTATCCATCCGTCAATTCTCTATCAAGTCACGTTAATTCAACGACTTCAATGTGAAATCTGGAAATAAACGTGGATTCAAATTGGACAAACTTTTTGTGTTTTTTTCTGATTTGTGCGCGGGCTAGAATAAGGACCAGAAAAGTGAAGAGTTCTCTTCATCTTCAGTTTTAATTCCGAATTCTGATTTGATTAACTGAATTTCAATTCCCCAGCTGTCTTGGTGGGATTTGAACTTGTGTCTCTGGATTACTAGTCCAGTAATATGACCACGATGCCAGTCTATTGCCCTTAGACAGAGCTGCTGATTGGGTGAACTCTCTGAGCCACTTACCAGGTACGACCTGAACTGAATCCCCAGTCAGCTGCACAAACGTACATAAAGACTATCAGATCCATCGAGCTCGCCCCATCCAGTCGACAGTAGAACCTCACGCTCTCCCATCCCTCCTTACATATTAATGTAATCTCTTGGAATGGAAAGGACTCTCGCCAATTCAGGAAAATCCTCTGGGCAGCTGCTCTGTCAACACCCTGAGGCTCCAGGAGGACACATCATAATCTAACCTGGCCACTAACTCCATGTAACTCACAATGTCCTCTCAGGACCTTAGCCAGTTCCTCTTTTAAAGGTCTCTCTGTTACACGTGTTTGTTCCAGAGGGTGACGAGCCTGTGACAGGTGATGGAGTGGTACAGCACAGAAGACCATTCGGCCCATCGAGCCTGTGATAGATCTTGACTGGAGCCGCACACCCAGTCAGTCCCACCTGACCCAAAACGTGCCCAAATACAAACTGGTGGGAAGGAAAGAGACATACACTAAATACATGGAGAGCAGGGGACAGCAAGACAAGGGCAAATACAAAGATTAGAAGGAAGGTTAAAAAAAAAACAATGAGGGCAAAGGAAATGTGAAATTAAATTGTCAAGGAATATAAAACAAAAGAGTAAAACATTTTACAGACACATAAATAAAACAACTGGAAGTCTCGATGGGAATTGGGCCATTTAACGATGGAAAGGATAATATGCCAACAACTTATACTTATATTACATAGTACAGCATCTCAAGGTGCTTCACAGGATATAAAGCCACAAAAGGAGATATTAGGGCAACTTCATTCTCCTGTGCAGCGAAAACTGCCCGTGTACCAGAACCTTGTTCAGCCGGTTCAGTTGTGAGATTGAATGGAGGGACAGGAAGCTGCAGGTCATCCATGTGAGAGAAGAGAAGCAGCAACGAGTACTTTTGAAAATTCAGTTTAGAGGGGGGAAAAAATCCACATCAGTCCTTTCTCAAGTCTTGTCTGCAAACATCATGTCCATTGAAGACAACAGTTCACACACCCATGGGCTTTCACTCTGTTCTCAATGGTTTTTATTCTGCAAATTAACATGTCCACAGACACAGCAAAAAGTAAGCATTACCCCAACTGATCTGTAAAAATATTTCAAAACTGCTTTTTGCTACACAAATTATACACTGTCCAGCATGACCTCATTTCAGCATCAGCAGAAACTCACTTCACCCTGGGTCTTCCTAGCTGCAGACTGAATCACCAGCTTCAGTTCCGCCTGATCCCTGATCCAGGTGAAAATGGAGACCAGTACGGGAAATGCACCCAAAAAAAACAGCACAGCAAAGGCGGAGCCATGGAAGAAACAGATTTCCAGGGTTTTCTAGCTCATGTACTCGGTAAAGACGCTGTGACACTGAACCATGCAAAGCCTGAAAAACCACTGGGTCTGTATGGGACAGCTAACGTGGTCTGGGGCAGCATTGTACAGCTGCAAAGAGGGAGGAGTGAAGGACAGGCGAGGACAGCATTGGGCTTGACTATCGAGGGGCCGAGTGGCCTACTCTTGCTCCAAATTCTGACATTTGTATAAGACAAGTCCTCTTAAACTAAAAAAAGAGTTTACATCGAATTGCATAGACTACATTTTGTTGCTCGCATATAATTGTTTGCTTTATTAAAGCGGTTTTTCCTGTCTTCTCGTTTTGTAAGATTTTTAAGACCTTTAGGTGCTTACATGTTCCACATAGTCTGTCACCGCAATTTGGTACGGCTTGTGCCTTTCCGCTGCTCGTGACCAATACGTCCTTTAGTTTTTTGCCTCTTTTGAAAGCTGATGTTATGCTATATTGGCTCAGTGAGTTAACATCCCCTTTTAACTTTTCAAAATGGTTTCTCACTACCCTATTTATCTGTTGAGTTGTTGCGCAGTATGTTGTAACAAGTGGTAGTCTTGTAGTTGGCCTATCCCGTGGCTGTGGGTTCTCCATCTCTCTCAGGAAATTGGACTTGATATGTCTGAGGAATCTCTTTGTGTACCCCCTCCGTCTCAGTGCGGTGAAAAGGGTGGTGACCGCTTTGTTGAAATCGTCCAGTTTTGTGGATATGCGGTGGAACCGCATGAGTTGTGACTTCACCAGTCCCCTAAAGGTGTGCCTGGGATGATGGCTTTTAGTGTGCAGGAGTGTATGTGTGTCAGTTACTTTGAAGAATACCTTTGTTGCTAATGACGTTTCGCTGTTCACTGCAGCTTCATCAGGGGAAAATGGATGATTCATTGCAGAATCTGTTGAATAAAGGTGAGTGAGCTGCCTGTTGAATGTGATTGGTGGGAAAAGTCTCCTTATCCTGAAACAATTGGGCTGTTTTTTAAAAGTTTAATTGACCCAATGGGAAATGTGGTCTGTGCATTGAGCCCCTGTAAAAAAAACACCCTGGTTCCCACGGTAGCAGAGCCCCACCACGTGTTGGGTTTACCTTGTGCTCCACAACCTTCCAGCGTTCCGGCCGACTACATCTGCAGGAAGTGTACCCAGTTGCAGCTCCTCACAGACCGCATGGATCGGTTGAAGCGGCAACTGGATGCACTTAGGAGCATGCAGGTGGCAGAGAGCATCATAGACAGGAGTTTTAGAGAAGTGGTTACACCCAAGGTGCAGGCAGATAGATGGGTGACCGCTAGAAGGGGCAGGCAGTCAGTACAGGAATCCCCTGTGGCTATCCCCCTCTCTAACAAGTATACCATTTTGGATACTGTTGGGGGGCGATGGCCTATCAGAGGAAAACAGCAGCAGGCTGTTGTTCAGCAGGGAGGGACAAAGTGCAGAAGAGCAATAGTTATAGGGGACTCTATAGTCAGGGGCACAGATAGGCGCTTCTGTGGACGTGAAAGAGACTCCAGGATGGTATGTTGCCTCCCTGGTGCCAGGGTCAAGGATGTCTCTGAACGGCCAAGGGGCATTCTGAAGGGGGTGGGTGAACAGCCAGAGGTTGTGGTACACATCGGTACCAATGACATAGGCAGGAAGAGTGATGAGATCCTGCAGGGGGAGTTGAGGGAGTTAGGTAGTAAGTTAAAAAACAGGACCTCTAGGCTTGTAATCTCTGGATTACTCCCTGTGCCACGTGCCAGTGAGGCTAGAAATAGGAAGATAGTGCAGCTAAACACGTGGCTGAGCAGCTGGGGTAGAAGGGAGGGTTTCAGATATCTGGACCATTGGGCTCTCTTCAGGGACAGATGGGACCTGTACAAGAAGGATGGGTTGCATCTAAACTGGAAGGGCACTAATATCCTGGCTGCGAGGTTTGCTAGCGTCACTCGGGAGGGTTTAAACTAGTGTGGCAGGGGGGTGGGAACCAGAGAAGTAGGACAGCTAGTGAAATAAATGAGGAGGACATAGTAAATAAGGCCAGTAGGACTAAGAGGAAGAGCAGGCAGGGAGATGTTGCTGAGCACAGCGGGACTGGTGGTCTGAAGTGCATTTGTTTCAATGCGAGAAGAATAACAGGTAAGGCAGATGAACTTAGAGCTTGGATTAGTACTTGGAAATATGATGTTGTTGCTATTACAGAGACTTGGTTGAGGGAAGGGCAGGATTGGCAGCTAAATGTTCCAGGATTTAGAAGATTCAGGCGGGATAGAGGGGGATGTAAAAGGGGTGGGGGAGTTGCATTACTGGTTAAGGAGAATATCACAGCTGTGCTGCGGGAGGACACCTCAGAGGGGTCATGCAGCGAGGCAATATGGGTGGAGCTCAGGAATATGAAGGGTACAGTCACGATGTTGAGGGTTTACTACAGGCCTCCCAACAGCCAGCGGGAGGTAGAGGAGCAGATATGTAGACAGATTTTGGAAAGATGTAAAGGTAACAGGGTTGTGGTGGTGGGTGATTTTAACTTCCCCTATATTGACTGGGACTCACTTAGAGCTAGGGGCTTGGATGGGGCAGAATTTGTGAGGAGCATCCAGGAGGGCTTCTTGAAACTGTATGTAGATCGTCCAACTGGGGATGGGGCCATTTTGGACCTGGTATTGGGGAATGAGCCTGGCCAGGTGGTCGAAGTTTCAGTGGGGGAGTATTTCGGGAACAGTGACCATAATTCCCTAAGTTTTAAGGTACTTGTGGATAAGGATAAGAGTAGTCCTCGGGTGAAGGTGCTAAATTGGGGGAAGGCTAATTATAACAATATTAGGCAGGAACTGAAGAATTTAGATTGGGGGCGGCTGTTTGAGGATAAATCAACATCTGACATGTGGGAGTCTTTCAAACGTCAGCTGATTAGAATCCAGGACCAGCATGTACCTGTGAGGAAGAAAGACAAGTTTGGCAAGTTTCGGGAAGCTTGGATGACACGGGATATTGTGAGCCTAGTCAAAAAGAAAAAGGAAGCATTTGTAAGGGCTGGAAGGCTAGGAACAGATGAAGCACTTGAGGAATATAAATACAGTAGGAAGGAACTTAAGCAAGGAGTTAGGAGGGCTAAAAGGGGTCATGAAAAGTCATTGGCAAACAGGATTAAGGAAAAGGGTCCAGGGAAAGGGTCGGCCCACTCAAGGACAGAGATGGGAATCTATGTGTGGAGCCAGAGAAAATGGGCGAGGTGCTAAATGAGTACTTTGCATCAGTATTCACCAAAGAGAAGGACTTGGTGGGTGATGGGCCTAGGGAAGGGAGCGTAGATAGTCTCAGTCATCTCATTATCAAAAAGGAGGAGGTGTTGGGTGTCTTGCAAAGCATTAAGGTAGATAAGTCCCCAGGGCCTGATGGGATCTACCCTAGAATACTGAGGGAGGCAAGGGAAGAAATTGTTAGGGCCTTGACAGAAATCTTTGCATCCTCATTGGCGACAGGTGAGGTCCCAGAGGACTGGAGAATAGCCAATGTTGTGCCTTTGTTTAAGAAGGGTGGCAAGGTTAATCCAGGAAATTATAGGCTGGTGAGCTTTACGTCAGTGGTAGGTAAACTATTAGAGAGGATTATTCAGGACAGGATATACTCCCATTTGGAAACAAATGAACTTATTAGCGAGAGACAGCATGGTTTTGTGAAGAGGAGGTCGTGTTTCACTAATTTGATTGAGTTTTTTGAGGAAGTGACAAAGATGATTAATGAAGGAAGGGCAGTGGGTGTTATCTATATGGACTTTAGTAAAGCCTTTTGACAAGGTCCCTCATGGCAGACTGGTACAAAAGGTGAAGTCACACGGGATCAGAGGTGAGCTGGCAAGATGGATACAGAACTGGCTCGGTCCTGGAAGACAGAGGGTAACAGTGGAAGGGTGCTTTTCTGAATGGAGGGATGTGACTAGTGGTGTTCCGCAGGGATCAATGCTGGGACCTCTGCTGTTTGTAGTATATATAAATGATTTGGAGGAAAATGTAGCTGGTCTGATTAGTAAGTTTGCGGACGACACAAAGGTTGGTGGAGTTGCGGATAATGATGAGGATTGTCAGAGGATACAGCAGGACGTAGATCGGTTGGAGACTTGGGCGGAGAAATGGCAGATGGAGTTTAATCCAGACAAGTATGATGTAATGCATTTTGGAAGGTCTAATGCAGGTGGGAGGTATACAGTAAATGGCAGAACCCTTAGGAGTATTGACAGGCAGAGAGATCTGGGCGTACAGGTCCACAGGTCACTGAAAGTGGCAACGCAGGTGGATAAGGTAGTCAAGAAGGCATACGGCATGCTTGCCTTCATCGGTCGGGGCATAGAGTATAAAAATTGGGAAGTCATGTTGCAGCTGTACAGAACCTTAGTTAGGCCACACTTAGAATATTGCGTGCAATTCTGCTCGCCACACTACCAGAAGGACGTGGAGGCTTTGGAGAGGGTACAGAGGAGGTTTACCAGGATGTTGCCTGGTCTGGAGGGCATTAGCTATGAGGAGAGATTGGAAAAACTCGGATTGTTTTCACTGGAACGACGAAGGTGGAGGGTTGACATGATAGAGGTTTACAAAGTTATGAGCGGCATGGACAGAGTGGATAGTCAGAAGCTTTTTCCCAGGGTGGAAGAGTCAGTTACTAAGGGACATAGGTTTAAGGTGCGAGGAGCAAAGTTTAGAGGGGATGTGCGAGACAAGTTTTTTACACAGAGGGTGGTGAGTGCCTGGAACTTGCTGCCAGGGGAGGTGGTGGAAGCAGATACGATAGCGACGTTTAAGAGACATCTTGACAAATACATGAATAGGAAGGGAATAGAGGGATATGGGCCCCGGAAGTGCAGAAGGTGTTAGTTTAGGCAGGCATCAAGATCGGCGCAGGTTTGGAGGGCCGAATGGCCTGTTGCTGTGCTGTACTGTTCTTTGTTCTTTGTAACTTCTGCAAAAAAAAACCTAGTCCTGAAACAAAGGGGAACAATTAGGCTGCTTTTAAATTTAATTTTAATTGACCCACTGGGTTTGAAACAATTGCAGCTTTTTTAAGTTTTTAAAGTTTAAATTTAAATGGTCCCATGGGAAGCCCGATCTGTGCATTTGTGGCCCTGCAAAATAACCTGTTTGCCATGGTAACAGAGCCCTCCCCCATGCTGGGTCACCCCAAGTCCATCAAAAACAAACAAACAGTAAAATCACCCAGTCCTGGGACATTAATGGGTTGCTTTAGCTCCCCAGCGCCACTGTGTGGTAGGTCCTTGTAACAGCAATACATTTATATTCTAAATTTAAAATGCAGAAGTAAGGAGGGATTGAATGATAATTAATATTAACCTGCCTATCTAAGAGGGGGGATTTAATTATAATTAAAACTGACCTGTCTATCTAAGAGATCTGTAACCCTACACCCATTACACTCAGGTAGGAAAGCCTCCCCTCTTGTGTTTATATAGTCATTTCTTGAGTTTAATTTCACTAGCAGCTGCCACTTTTATTCGGCTCACGCCTTAAGTTAGTGTCCATCCATGTCCGCTTGCCTTTCTAGCTCGGATTATCAGTGGGATTGCAATGAAAAATGGCACACGCCATTTCTGTGTATCGACCAGCTGAATTTGGATTCTTTTGCCTGTGAGGCATTTATTTTTTGGCACTGCTTGGACAGTCACAACGGACGGGGGGCTTTTAGGGTTAAGTTTAGGTTTGGAGGCGGGTTAGAGTTACAGCTAGGATTACGTGTTGGAGTTAGGCTTAGGGTTAAGTGTTGGAGTTGGGGCTGTGGTCGGGGCTTTAGGCTTTGGAGTTAAGCCTGAAGGTTGGGTCTGGATCTAGGGGCAAGAGTTACATTGATGTTATGGGGGGTTGGGCTAGGGTTGGGGCTGGGGTCGGGTCGTTGGTTTTGGGGTTAGATTTTAGGGTCCTGGCTGGGTCTGGGGCGGGGGTTACATGAGTGTTGTGGGGATTGGGGTTAGGGCTAGGGCTGGTGTTGGGGTCAGGGTTTTGGGCCTAAGGGCAGGGCCTTCGGTTTAGGTCTTTGGGTTCAGGGGTCGGGGGTATTAGGGCCTTGGGTTGTCGCGCAGTCTGTTATAACAAGTGGTAGTCTTGTAGTTGGCCTATCCCGTGGCTGTGGGTTCTCCATTTCCCTCAGGAAATTGGACTTGATATGTCTGAGGAATCTTTTTGTGTAGGGGTTTAACTTAACCACAACCTCCAGCTGTGAGAGCGCGATCAACTGAGCCACAGCTGACATTAAAATAAAGTGCAAAAATATTGGATGATTTGATGAAACTTGTGCTTCACATGAACAAAGAACAAAGAACAAAGAAAATTACAGCACAGGAACAGGCCCTTCGGCCCTCCAAGCCTGCGCCGATCCAGATCCTAAATCTAAACCTGTCGCCTATTTTCTAAGGGTCTGTATCTCTTTGCTTCATGCCCATTCATGTATCTGTCTAGATACATCTTAAAAGATGTTATCATGCCCGCGTCTAACACCTCCGCTGGCAATACGTTCCAGGCACCCACCACCCTCTGCCACTAACAGCAGGTTAATGTAAATCATGCACAAACCACTCATTGGGGGAAACCAGGACTTGGGGCTATCACTACAAGATAGTAACCAATAAATCCAATAAGGAATTCAAGAGAAACTCCTTTACCTGGGGAATGGTGAAAATGTAGAACTCATTATCATATTAGCAGTGGAAAAGAATAGAAAGCTATGCTGACAGGATTGGCTGAAGAAGGGTGATTGGATGAAGAAGGGTGGGAGGAGGCTCATGTGGAGCATAAATACTGGCATGGATTGTTTTTTTAAAATATCATTCATTGAGCATCACTGGCAAGGCCAGTATTTATTACCCATCCCGAAGTGCCCTCGAGAAGCTGGTGGCGAGCCAACTTCCTGAATACAGCTGAGAGGTTTGTGAGGCTAATTCAGAAGACATTGAAGAGTCAACCACATAACTTTGGTTCTGGAGTCACAGAGAGACCAGACTGAGTAAGAACGGTAGATTTTCTTATCGAAAGGGCATGAGTGAACCAGATGGTTTTTTTTGTGACAATCATAGTCACTATCGCTGATAATTCAAAATGTATTTAATTAACAGAATTTTGAACTCCCCTGTGGTTACGGTGGGATTTGAACTGACAATTTCCAATCATTAGTCCAGGCATTCTGGGTTACTTTCAGCAGTAGGCTACCATACCCATATTCTGACCAAATGGCCTGTTTACGTGCAGCAAATTCTATGGAAAAATCACAATCAGAATTCAAACTGTGTTAAAATACCGCTACGTAGAATGTTTGGACTGAGATACAATGATGAACAGTCACTTATGCAGTTTCTATATATCGTGTAGGTATGTCGTAAAACTACGGATACATGCCGGAGCCTTACTGAATGCATCATTTATCTGGGAGGTGGTTTCCATCGATTAATGTTCCAGAATAAACTATTCCGTGCTGAGGGGATAATCATGTTTCTTAGTATCACACAGACTGGCTAAAGAGAGCAGTGAAGCTCCTCGCAGGTTTTGCAGAACACCAGAGCTTTGCGTATCGTTCATGGTCGAGGATGGAGAATGTAGCCTCACACCCACAGCACATGTAAGATCAGGCTGGTTGGGTAAAACCTGCAGAGTTCAGTTGCGAGTAACTGTAATACTTTCTTCCGTTCCTTTCCACCCAGCTGCCCTGTGGCTCTGCGAAAATGTACTGAGGTCGCAAAACCCGTGCGAAATGCCTCAGCTGCAGAAACCCACAGGCAACGCCAGCTAACTGGATGATACATGGATGATAGTAGAATGAAGGGTATGCAGGTAGTTTGATCTTAGAGTAGGTTAAAGGGTCGGCACAACATCGTGGGCCGAAGGGCCAGTACTGTGCTGTACTGTTCTATGTTCTAACTGTTAGCATGTCACAAGAGGATAACACTGAGGACTGTTGGGGATTCAGCATCTGGTGGCTAAATTGGTCTCCACTTTAACAGATGAGGCTTTGAAAGGAAAAAGCAATTTTGAGATTGTTTTCAATGAATGCCGTAAAGAGCACAGTAAGGCTCCTTTCTGTTGTTAGTTCCCTGCATTTTATTTGTGACCGTTGTCGGGGATGTGCCCAGATGTAACGGCAGTTTTCCCACCATTGAGAAAATGGCACCTGATTAGTCAGATATCTTACTTGATTTTGGAGCTGAAGGCACTTGTCAAACACACTCACGAGAATACAGGACATGACCAATTCTTCCTGATGGTACCGAGCCTCTCACATTGACTGCCCATATTGCGGTGGGACCATTGCCCACTTTAGCGAATGGAGACAGATATGAAAGCTTTGTGGTTCAAGTGCGACCTCTGTAATCTCGTCCAGCCCCACAACTCTCCAAGATAACCTTGATCCTCCAACTTTTGCTATTACATCTTAAATAATAGCTTCCAACATTTTCCCTAAGACAGATGTTAAGCTAACTGGCCTGTAGTTTCCTGCTTTCTGTCTCCCTCCTTGCAACCCAGGCAATGGTGAAAGAGGAGGTATTCAGACACTGGAGGGGTTTAAAATTGATAAAGAAGATATATTATATAGGCTGTCTGTACTGAAAGTGGATAAAACACCAGGACCGGATGAGATGCATCCATGGATACTGAGGGATGTGAGGGTGGAAATTGCAGAGGCACTGGCCATAATGTTTCACTTTTCCTTCGATTTGGGGGTGGTGCCAGAGGACTGGAGAATTGTTCAAAAAAGGGTGTAAAGATAAGCCCAGCAACTACAGGCTAGTCAGGTGGGGAAATTGCTAAAAAGAATAATTACTAGTCACTTGGACAAATGTGGGTTAATTAAGGAAAGTCAGCATGGACCGGGAAAATCATGTTTAACTAACTTGCTGAAGTTTTTTGAGGAGGTAACAGAGAGGGTTGATGAGGGCAATGCTGTTGATGTGGTGTACATGGATTACAAAAGGCGTTTGATACAGTGCCACACAACAGACTTGTGAGCAAACTTGTAGTTCATTGAATAAAAGGGACGGTAGCAACATGGATACGAAATCGGCTGAGTGACAGGAAACAGAGAGTTGTGGTTGATGGATGGTTTTAGGCTGGAGGAAGGTTTGTGACGGAGTTTCCCAGGGGTCAATGTTGGGAGCCTTGCTTTTCCTGATATATATTAATGACCGAGACCCTGGTGTACAGGGCACAATTTCAAAGTCTGCAGATGATACGAAACTTGGAAGCATTGTGAACTGTGAGGAGGATAGTGTAGAACTTCAAAAGGACATGGGCAGGTTGGTGGAATGGGAAGATGAAGTTCAATGCAGAGAAATGTGAAGTGATTAATTTTGGGAGGAAAGACATGGAGAGACAACATAAAACAAAGGGTACAATTCTAAAGAGGCTGCAGGAGCAGAGGGACCTGCATGCATATGCGCATAAGTCATTGAAGGTAGCGGGACAGGTTGAGAGTGCGATTAATAAAGCATACAGTATCCTGGGCTTTATTAATAGGGGCAGAGAGTACAAGAGCAAGGAGGTTATGTTGAACTTGTATAAGACACTAGTTAGTCCTCAGTTGGAGTGCTGCGTCCAGTTCTGGGCACCGCACTTTAGGGTATATGTGAGGGCATTGGAGAGAGTACAGTGAGTGGTTCAGGTCTGGAACGCACTGCCTGGGAACGTGGTGGAGACAGGTTCAACTGACGCATACAAAACGGAATCAGACAGTTATATGAAAAGGAAGAATGTGCAGGGTTACCGGGAGAAGGCGGGGGAATGGAACTGAGCGAATTGCTCTTTCGGAGAGCCCGTGCAGACACGATGGGCTGTGTGACCTCCTTCTGCACTGTAACAATTCTGTGATTCTGTGGGTTTTCAAAGATCTGGGATATGATACCACATAATAGACTCATGAATCAGGTCAGAGAATGAGGAGTCAGGGGACAAGTAGCAGAATAATTAGTTAGCCATTTGCAAGACAGACTGTCGGGGTAAAGGGTTGTAATTTGGAACGGCAGAAGGTGGGAAGTGATGTTCCACAAGAATCAGTGCTGTTCATAACGTATATGAATGCAGTTTACACCAAACAGGGAGGGAGGGAGGGGTGTCAACATCGTGCAAGACTGCGACACGGTGCAAGAAGCTATGAACAAACCTTCAGAATGGGCATATAATAGGCAAAAGAATTTCAACATGGTTTATATTTTGGCAACAGCATCATATGAATGTGTTAAGCATCGGCAATCTGGCTTATCAAAGAGTTTAGTTTAGTTTAGTTTAGTTTAGAGATACAGCACTGAAACAGGCCCTTCGGCCCACCGAACTAGTGCCGACCATCAACCACCCATTCATATTAATCCTACATCCCTACCACATCCCCACCTGTCCCTATATTCCCCTACCTATACTAGGGGCAATTTACAATGGCCAATTCACCTATCAACCTGCAAGTCTTTGGCATGTGGGAGGAAACCGGAGCACCTGGAGGAAACCCACGCAGACACAGGGAGAACTTGCAAACTCCACACAGGCAGTACCCAGAATTGAACCCGGGTGGCTGGAGCTGTGAGGCTGCGGTGCTAACCACTGTGTTTCCCATGATAATTCCCATTCTCTAATGAAATATTTCACAAACAAAAAAATGATTCATGAGCAACTCGGACTGCAGTTCCAAAGAATAAAATTGAAGTTGTCAGCTTTGAACACACCCCAAACTTAACTGGCATTGGAAAACTAACGGATCCCAGAGACAGGTCAAAATCAGTGGATTACAGAGACTGGGAAAATGTTAGTGCATTCTGAAATATCAAGTTATTGTAATCCAAGGAAACTCACAGGGTTTTGTAACACTCAGTTTGATCAAGGTGAGACTTGTTTAACTGGACGGGTCAAACCGTGACATCACAGAGCAAGTCTGACCCTCACACTGTCCATCACAGTGAGATCAGACATCGCAATCGGTTTGTAAACTGAGTTAATTTGAGGCAGGAGGCTGTACGAGCAGTTTTAGTGAAGGAAAGGGAGCTGCACTGACTGCAACTAACTGGCTGATCTGTCTCGGAGTGAATGTGGTCGGGGAGAAGATCTGAGCAGTTTTGTGATGGAGAAGACAGCGAGCTGAGAGAGGGAGGGAGGAAGAAAACCTTCACAAGATGGTGCGACTGACAGAGCAAATAGGTACGTTATCAATCCCTTCCATTCTTTGGAGCTGTAGGTAACATGGTCTGTAGGTAGTCATGTCTTCCAGGGGGTGAGGGAAGGGAGTGGGTGTGGTAAACAGATCATGGAAATATTGCTCGAGTTCCGTTCCGAAAAAGTTTAGATCTTATTTAAAACTGTAAAAAATCTGGAGCTCAGTCTGGGCCTCAGTCAATGATACTGAAGGAATCGGTTAGAAACACTTGTCCCAAGCATTTCTGCTGTCCTCTGACCTCATCAATCCCTCGCTCCATGCCAAGGCCCTCCTCCCAGGTCAGATGCCTCAGGTACTGCCCTCTAAAAGCCTCTCATTGTGTCAGACAAGCTCCTGGTGCCAGTGACCCTGGATCACCTGATGGCATTGCAGCCATTCTGGAGCTTCACTGTGATTCTGGAGAAGGAATCAACTGATTGACTCCAGAATCTTTAATACTCAGCTAACATCAGAATCTGTGGCCAGTAACATCACCAGAAAAGAGACACGTCCATAAGTAATGGTGCACTCTGAATCTGCATTCAGCATTTCCAGGTTAAATGGTTTAACTAGCAGTGGAATTAGAAAATGCCTAGAGATGTCTCGTTACAATCCAGTGATTCTGATCTGTTTTTTGCTTCTTCTTCCAGACATACATGGTTGGTGTCAGGATGAGCAAGAGGAAATTTCCATCAAATTACCCACAGACTAAAGGATGAGTAACAAAAGCACAAAGAACAAGTGCATCACGACACACAACAAGCAGCACATCCTGCCCCAAACCAACTCAAAATACTACAAAGGAGGGAGCCGTGTCCCTGAAATTCTCCTCACCCCATCCCTCTGTGTCCCATCCATTTCTCAGTGCCAACTCCACATCTGTTCATTTGTTGGTTTAATTTGACGGCCAACAACAACCCAGACACTGGTCCATCTAGACACTCCTCCGATGGCTGGAGATGGTGTGAAACTGACTCACTCTCCCTTCTGGTTTATTTTCTAACTCAACCAGGTCTATCATCCCCATCAGCTCCTCCTAGATTTACTTCGACATCTATTTTTATTGTTGTTTATGTTTATGTTTATGTTTAAAGATCCAGCACTGAAACAGGCCCTTCGGCCCACCGAGTCTGTGCCGACCATCAACCACCCATTTATACTAATCCTACACTAATCCCTATTCCTACCACATCCCCACCTGTCCCTATATTTCCCTACTACCTACCTATACTAGGGGCAATTTATAATGGCCAATTTACCTACCAACCTGCAAGTCTTTTGGCTTGTGGGAGGAAACCGGAGCACCCGGAGGAAACCCACGCAGACACAGGGAGAACTTGCAAACTCCACACAGGCAGTACCCAGAAGTGAACCCGGGTCGCTGGAGCTGTGAGGCTGCGGTGCTAACCACTGCGCCACTGTGCCGCCTAAATTGGGAAATTTGCCCCACACCCTCTTCCCCATCTTAGCCCCCAGGCTGGACCTTCACGTCCGGCCCTCATGTCCCCGCATCGGCATCAAGCAGTAACCCTGCTCCAACTCCAGGCTCAGTTTGATATTGCTCAGGACTAACTGCACTGGCACTGGCTAGGACCCAGTCCGTACAGTCAGCTCTGACCAATATCGGCTGGAGCTCCACCTTGGGACTGAAGTTGAAGGTCTCGAGGGGGAACGCTCTGGTTGTTGCCTCGATTGTGTCGAGTGGGACCGGCTGGTTCAGGCCACTCGCCTGCCAGTTGCTGCCATCCCCTCCGCACAATCGGGTGAGGCCCCGGTACCAACTTGTACCGAGACCTCCCAGAATTTGAGGAAGAGTCCTACCCTGGCGCCAGCCAGCTCTGAGGAGTCCGTGCCGACTGGTGCCAGTATAAGGCTGGTTCCCCCAAGCCCCACCAGCTAGTGTTGGTGGTCCTTCACCAGAGCCATCCTCTGGTGACACCAACCCAGCCCTGGGACATTGGTCTCCAGTTGGCGGCAGCTTATCTGGGGTCACCACCCTTGGGGGACTCGACCCCACTCAGGGTCACCTAGGTTGGGGGTGATTGCCACTTTGGTGAGAGCAGTCGCAGGTCTCTGTTCACTTTTTATCGATCTGTGTCTGCCTCCTCACCTCTGTGGACTCACCTTCAGCCACTCCCTGCAATTCTTAAGGGGTATCTAGGTTCCAAGGGCTCTCTCACGCAGGGAGGGTACCTGTGCCTCACTGGCACCTCCCCCGAGTGGCAGGGGAACATGTGTCGAGGGTTTATCTCCATCGGCCCTCGTGTTCATGAGCTCGTAGCTAATCCAGCCGCCCTCGACTCTGTTCCCCGAGATTTACTATTATCAACCTTCCCTGTCGGTTGAGCCCTTGGAAGCTTCCTGGAGGCATCCTGCCTCGGAAGCCCAGTTGGGAGCCTGAGTCAGACCACGACCTCCAGTCGTTTAGGCTTTCATGTATTTAACACGAGGGTGACCTTGAGTCTGAAACTGTGGCTTCCGGAAGTCCTTTCACTTGGGGGTTTGAGTCCATGCTTGGGGTTTTGCAAAAAGCCACAAGCATCGACCTTTGCTGGAATGTTTTTCCCTTGATAAGCGTCCTCCGGTTAAGGCCAGGTTAGACAGTATCCATAGGACCTCCAGCACCCTGCTTCACACCTTGCAGTTTACTGGTATCTGGTCAACTGTAGTCGTGAAGGTATCAGAAGGAAAGTTATCGCCTGGTTCCACCCACAAGTGGGATCTGGCGCAGCTTCCTGCAGGGTTTGGCACATCTCCCCCAATTCCCTACCACCATATCCACTGGGGAGGCGGCCTCACCGGCAGGTGAGTGGGTACGGAGTGTGGACCACCTAGAGGGAACATCGATTGCAGCAACTGGCTGTGTGGATGCCCTCATTGTAGGAGCAGAGTCTATCGCCCAGTGGATCTTGCATCACCGATTAGTATGGCCAAGCACCTTGGGCTTTCTTCAGGTACTGCAGATGCCCCTTGGTGCCGAGGCCGCCTTTGGTGAGCAAGTGGAGGAGCTGCTGCGGCAGAACCTTCAGGCATTCCCCAATTGGCATTTAAGATGTGGACACTGCTCACTCTAGAACTTAGTCTGTAGGCCCCTTCCATCAACCCACCAATACACTCACAGTCACCAATCCACTCACCTCCAACAGCCTTTCCCAGGCTGTATCCGGAACGGAATGTCCTTTGTACCATGCTAGCTCCCTGCATTGCAGATTCGGACCTGGAATTCAGGCAGCTCGCAACACTTCATCTTTGATACCCTGTCCGGCTGCACCCCCCCAAGCAGTGATCCTGCCTTTGCCAGTTGGAAGGGGGGGATCACTCTTGGGTTAAAGAGACCAGAAGTAGTGAGTATCCTCTGAATTGGCAGCTTGAGCCTCCATGTTTCTCACAATGTGGTTTGCTTTGATGCTCAGAGGAACCATCTACCAGTGGCCATTCTGGCAGGTGACACCATGGTCTTTTAGTATTGGGACTGAGAGTCAGGGATAGTTCTCCAGAAGAGAACTGTTGGGGAGATTTCTCCAGGTGAAACTTCTGGATAACTATCCCCACTGCCAGTAATGTTTCCACAGCTCGCCTTTGTCACAGCATCTGAACTCGAGCTGATGCTCTTGGGGAACACTGTTTTCTCCAGGTTCTTCAGCTAATGCTTTGACAAATGGGTGATGTTGGGGGAGGTCACATTCAGGATGAATGGGCTTCCAGGCCAGTGGGCGTGCTTGAGCTCACTTGGCATTTCAACAGGCTCGGTCAGGGTGTGAACGGTATATTAGGACAGTGTGCACTTTCAGACTCGGGACGGCGGGGTAAGTCAGTGTGTCTGCAGACAGACAATATGACAGTCGTCCGGTATGTCAACAGGGTGGGACTCCCTCCTGGGTCCCTCTGTCAAGGAGATACGTTGCTTCCCATTGGTGCTTGTAGGACGGGGTGACACTTTTGCTGCCACATTTGGCCGGGGTGAACAACACAACAGTCAACACACTCAGCTGCTGTGTAGTTCACCTTCCGAGTGGATGATCCACACTGAGGTGGTCCAGAATATCTTCAGGACTTGGCGGGGGGGGGGGGGGGGGGTTTACCAGATCGATCGACTTGCTCGTATCACCGGACAATCCCCAATCTGCTGGGGGACCTCAAGCAGTCATGGTGGAGGCTGGACTGTCTGTGGTTCTTTGGTTTCGAGATTCTGTTGCTCAGGGTAGCCTGATCTCCAGGATGCTCGGGAAATTTACAGCAGATGGTGGTTCTGGTTAACCCTTCATTGACCTCACAAACCGTCCTCCTTCTACATCCTGGTGTTGAATACTGCCGGTCTGATTTCAGGAGCCCACGGAGAAAGCCAAGTTATTTGGAGATTAAAGACGACCCTACTTTTAGTAAGGGAAACATCAGTTTTCATTCCAGCGTCCTCCACACACGGCTGGACACTGTCCAACTGGTGCTCAGGGTGAGAAGGGTTGAACCTGCATGGGAACAGACTCCGGCTCCCAGGACAAGTTGATGAAAGTGTGTGTTATTCGTGGGAGCCAGCGCCAGAACCAAACAGTAAGCTGAAGGAGATTTGGGTCTTTCCAGCTTCTGATTGACGGTCTGGCTGTTCAGATGGAATGCCCATCAGATTAGGGTATAGCAGCAATGTGACACTCATGGTTGTGATGCTCACTTTTATCATGTCTGTCCTTGGTCTCTTTCGCCCCTGTTCACAGACAGGCCCCTCCACCCTCCTCGCCCTCAGCACTACTTGGTTCGTCGGCAGCAGTGCGTCTAGAATGTCTGAATGATGATCAGCGCCCTTGGAAGCTGATCCTTTGCAAGCTGCTCCCTTGTAAGGTTCTCTTCATTTTCCGATTGACGAGGCTTTTTCCACCCACCTGGGTGCCCCTTGGGAATTGGAGGGTGTGTTTGGTATGTAGTTTCCTTGTTCTGGGTTGTCTTTGGGTGTCAACAAGCTGAGTTCTGGGGTGTGCTAAAATTGAACACAGCACGGGAGCCGGGGAGGGACGGAGGGAGGGGAAAAGCATGTGGGCGTGCCCTCCACGGATAAGGCATTGAAAAAATGGCTTAAAAAGGAGGTCACGCTTTACCAAGTTTTCCCCAGGGAAATTGTGCCGATGCATCCCGATAATTAGATCCACATTCCCCCCCATTTGGCCGTCAATATTTCGGAGCTGATGTTCCATCCAAACATTGCTGGCTATGTAACTCAGTTCCAATCCACTGAGAGCCCAGCACAGACTATAGGAATGGCATCAGTTCCCAACAAATTCAAAGATGTCACAGTTCGCAGGGAAGTGGGAACCCTGGACATGCTAGTACAGAGCTAGAGTGCAGATGGTTGGAGACTAAACTCTGAGGCAGTGTGTTCAGATGGTGCCTGGGAAAGCTATTGTCTTGGAAAGCAGTGGCTGAAGAGGGCTAGAGTGATCTCCTGGACTCATTTCGATCGCCTAAGGGGGTCGGAGAGGAATTTCCCAGATCTTTTTCCCAAATTGGCCTGGGTTTTTATGTCTGGTTTTTCGCCTCTCTCAGGAGATCACATGGTCGAGGGTGGGGTGGGGAGTCAATCTGTGTTGTGATGAGAAGGAATCGCAGTTGTGTGGGACATGCTGGACGGAGCAGACAGGAACCTATCCATCCGTCAATTCTCTATCAAGTCACGTTAATTCAACGACTTCAATGTGAAATCTGGAAATAAACGTGGATTCAAATTGGACAAACTTTTTGTGTTTTTTTCTGATTTGTGCGCGGGCTAGAATAAGGACCAGAAAAGTGAAGAGTTCTCTTCATCTTCAGTTTTAATTCCGAATTCTGATTTGATTAACTGAATTTCAATTCCCCAGCTGTCTTGGTGGGATTTGAACTTGTGTCTCTGGATTACTAGTCCAGTAATATGACCACGATGCCAGTCTATTGCCCTTAGACAGAGCTGCTGATTGGGTGAACTCTCTGAGCCACTTACCAGGTACGACCTGAACTGAATCCCCAGTCAGCTGCACAAACGTACATAAAGACTATCAGATCCATCGAGCTCGCCCCATCCAGTAGACAGTAGAACCTCACGCTCTCCCATCCCTCCTTACATATGAATGTAATCTCTTGGAATGGAAAGGACTCTCGCCAATTCAGGAAAATCCTCTGGGCAGCTGCTCTGTCAACACCCTGAGGCTCCAGGAGGACACATCATAATCTAACCTGGCCACTAACTCCATGTAACTCACAATGTCCTCTCAGGATCTTAGCCAGTTCCTCTTTTAAAGGTCTCTCTGTTACACGTGTTTGTTCCAGAGGGTGACGAGCCTGTGACAGGTGATGGAGTGGTACAGCACAGAAGACCATTCGGCCCATCGAGCCTGTGATAGATCTTGACTGGAGCCGCACACCCAGTCAGTCCCACCTGACCCAAAACGTGCCCAAATACAAACTGGTGGGAAGGAAAGAGACATACACTAAATACATGGAGAGCAGGGGACAGCAAGACAAGGGCAAATACAAAGATTAGAATGAAGGTTAAAAAAAAAACAATGAGGGCAAAGGAAATGTGAAATTAAATTGTCAAGGAATATAAAACAAAAGAGTAAAACATTTTACAGACACATAAATAAAACAACTGGAAGTCTCGATGGGAATTGGGCCATTTAACGATGGAAAGGATAATATGCCAACAACTTATACTTATATTACATAGTACAGCATCTCAAGGTGCTTCACAGGATATAAAGCCACAAAAGGAGATATTAGGGCAACTTCATTCTCCTGTGCAGCGAAAACTGCCCGTGTACCAGAACCTTGTTCAGCCGGTTCAGTTGTGAGATTGAATGGAGGGACAGGAAGCTGCAGGTCATCCATGTGAGAGAAGAGAAGCAGCAACGAGTACTTTTGAAAATTCAGTTCAGAGGGGGGAAAAAATCCACATCAGTCCTTTCTCAAGTCTTGTCTGCAAACATCATGTCCATTGAAGACAACAGTTCACACACCCATGGGCTTTCACTCTGTTCTCAATGGTTTTTATTCTGCAAATTAACATGTCCACAGACACAGCAAAAAGTAAGCATTACCCCAACTGATCTGTAAAAATATTTCAAAACTGCTTTTTGCTACACAAATTATACACTGTCCAGCATGACCTCATTTCAGCATCAGCAGAAACTCACTTCACCCTGGGTCTTCCTAGCTGCAGACTGAATCACCAGCTTCAGTTCCGCCTGATCCCTGATCCAGGTGAAAATGGAGACCAGTACGGGAAATGCACCCAAAAAAAACAGCACAGCAAAGGCGGAGCCATGGAAGAAACAGATTTCCAGGGTTTTCTAGCTCATGTACTCGGTAAAGACGCTGTGACACTGAACCATGCAAAGCCTGAAAAACCACTGGGTCTGTATGGGATAGCTAACGTGGTCTGGGGCAGCATTGTACAGCTGCAAAGAGGGAGGAGTGAAGGACAGGCGAGGACAGCATTGGGCTTGACTATCGAGGGGCCGAGTGGCCTACTCTTGCTCCAAATTCTGACATTTGTATAAGACAAGTCCTCTTAAACTAAAAAAAAAAGAGTTTACATCGAATTGCATAGACTACATTTTGTTGCTCGCATATAATTGTTTGCTTTATTAAAGCGGTTTTTCCTGTCTTCTCGTTTTGTAAGATTTTTAAGACCTTTAGGTGCTTACATGTTCCACATAGTCTGTCACCGCAATTTGGTACGGCTTGTGCCTTTCCGCTGCTCGTGACCAATACGTCCTTTAGGTTTTTGCCTCTTTTGAAAGCTGATGTTATGCTATATTGGCTCAGTGAGTTAACATCCCCTTTTAACTTTTCAAAATGGTTTCTCACTACCCTATTTATCTGTTGAGTTGTTGCGCAGTATGTTGTAACAAGTGGTAGTCTTGTAGTTGGCCTATCCCGTGGCTGTGGGTTCTCCATCTCTCTCAGG
This sequence comes from Heterodontus francisci, assembly GCF_036365525.1. Lineage (NCBI taxonomy): Eukaryota > Metazoa > Chordata > Chondrichthyes > Heterodontiformes > Heterodontidae > Heterodontus > Heterodontus francisci. The sequence goes on from NC_090386.1 coordinate 103,407,890, forward strand.
AAATTGGACTTGATATGTCTGAGGAATCTCTTTGTGTACCCCCTCCGTCTCAGTGCGGTGAAAAGGGTGGTGACCGCTTTGTTGAAATCTTCTAGTTTTGTGGATATGCGGTGGAACCGCATGAGTTGTGACTTCACCAGTCCCCTAAAGGTGTGCCTGGGATGATGGCTTTTAGTGTGCAGGAGTGTATGTGTGTCAGTTACTTTGAAGAATACCTTTGTTGCTAATGACGTTTCGCTGTTCACTGCAGCTTCATCAGGGGAAAATGGATGATTCATTGCAGAATCTGTTGAATAAAGGTGAGTGAGCTGCCTGTTGAATGTGATTGGTGGGAAAAGTCTCCTTATCCTGAAACAATTGGGCTATTTTTTAAAAGTTTAATTGACCCAATGGGAAATGTGGTCTGTGCATTGAGCCCCTGTAAAAAAAACACCCTGGTTCCCACGGTAGCAGAGCCCCACCACGTGTTGGGTTTACCTTGTGCTCCACAACCTTCCAGCGTTCCGGCCGACTACATCTGCAGGAAGTGTACCCAGTTGCAGCTCCTCACAGACCGCATGGATCGGTTGAAGCGGCAACTGGATGCACTTAGGAGCATGCAGGTGGCAGAGAGCATCATAGACAGGAGTTTTAGAGAAGTGGTTACACCCAAGGTGCAGGCAGATAGATGGGTGACCGCTAGAAGGGGCAGGCAGTCAGTACAGGAATCCCCTGTGGCTATCCCCCTCTCTAACAAGTATACCATTTTGGATACTGTTGGGGGGCGATGGCCTATCAGAGGAAAACAGCGGCAGGCTGTTGTTCAGCAGGGAGGGACAAAGTGCAGAAGAGCAATAGTTATAGGGGACTCTATAGTCAGGGGCACAGATAGGCGCTTCTGTGGACGTGAAAGAGACTCCAGGATGGTATGTTGCCTCCCTGGTGCCAGGGTCAAGGATGTCTCTGAACGGCCAAGGGGCATTCTGAAGGGGGTGGGTGAACAGCCAGAGGTTGTGGTACACATCGGTACCAATGACATAGGCAGGAAGAGTGATGAGATCCTGCAGGGGGAGTTGAGGGAGTTAGGTAGTAAGTTAAAAAACAGGACCTCTAGGCTTGTAATCTCTGGATTACTCCCTGTGCCACGTGCCAGTGAGGCTAGAAATAGGAAGATAGTGCAGCTAAACACGTGGCTGAGCAGCTGGTGTAGAAGGGAGGGTTTCAGATATCTGGACCATTGGGCTCTCTTCAGGGACAGATGGGACCTGTACAAGAAGGACGGGTTGCATCTAAACTGGAAGGGCACTAATATCCTGGCTGCGAGGTTTGCTAGCGTCACTCGGGAGGGTTTAAACTAGTGTGGCAGGGGGGTGGGAACCAGAGAAGTAGGACAGCTAGTGAAATAAATGAGGAGGACATAGTAAATAAGGCCAGTAGGACTAAGAGGAAGAGCAGGCAGGGAGATGTTGCTGAGCACAGCGGGACTGGTGGTCTGAAGTGCATTTGTTTCAATGCGAGAAGAATAACAGGTAAGGCAGATGAATTTAGAGCTTGGATTAGTACTTGGAAATATGATGTTGTTGCTATTACAGAGACTTGGTTGAGGGAAGGGCAGGATTGGCAGCTAAATGTTCCAGGATTTAGAAGATTCAGGCGGGATAGAGGGGGATGTAAAAGGGGTGGGGGAGTTGCATTACTGGTTAAGGAGAATATCACAGCTGTGCTGCGGGAGGACACCTCAGAGGGGTCATGCAGCGAGGCAATATGGGTGGAGCTCAGGAATAGGAAGGGTGCAGTCACGATGTTGGGGGTTTACTAGAGGCCTCCCAACAGCCAGCGGGAGGTAGAGGAGCAGATATGTAGACAGATTTTGGAAAGATGTAAAGGTAACAGGGTTGTGGTGGTGGGTGATTTTAACTTCCCCTATATTGACTGGGACTCACTTAGAGCTAGGGGCTTGGATGGGGCAGAATTTGTGAGGAGCATCCAGGAGGGCTTCTTGAAACTGTATGTAGATCGTCCAACTGGGGATGGGGCCATTTTGGACCTGGTATTGGGGAATGAGCCTGGCCAGGTGGTCGAAGTTTCAGTGGGGGAGTATTTCGGGAACAGTGACCATAATTCCCTAAGTTTTAAGGTACTTGTGGATAAGGATAAGAGTAGTCCTCGGGTGAAGGTGCTAAATTGGGGGAAGGCTAATTATAACAATATTAGGCAGGAACTGAAGAATTTAGATTGGGGGCGGCTGTTTGAGGATAAATCAACATCTGACATGTGGGAGTCTTTCAAACGTCAGCTGATTAGAATCCAGGACCAGCATGTACCTGTGAGGAAGAAAGACAAGTTTGGCAAGTTTCGGGAAGCTTGGATGACACGGGATATTGTGAGCCTAGTCAAAAAGAAAAAGGAAGCATTTGTAAGGGCTGGAAGGCTAGGAACAGATGAAGCACTTGAGGAATATAAATACAGTAGGAAGGAACTTAAGCAAGGAGTTAGGAGGGCTAAAAGGGGTCATGAAAAGTCATTGGCAAACAGGATTAAGGAAAAGGGTCCAGGGAAAGGGTCGGCCCACTCAAGGACAGAGATGGGAATCTATGTGTGGAGCCAGAGAAAATGGGCGAGGTGCTAAATGAGTACTTTGCATCAGTATTCACCAAAGAGAAGGACTTGGTGGATGATGGGCCTAGGGAAGGGAGCGTAGATAGTCTCAGTCATCTCATTATCAAAAAGGAGGTGTTGGGTGTCTTGCAAAGCATTAAGGTAGATAAGTCCCCAGGGCCTGATGGGATCTACCCTAGAATACTGAGGGAGGCAAGGGAAGAAATTGTTAGGGCCTTGACAGAAATCTTTGCATCCTCATTGGCGACAGGTGAGGTCCCAGAGGACTGGAGAATAGCCAATGTTGTGCCTTTGTTTAAGAAGGGTGGCAAGGTTAATCCAGGAAATTATAGGCTGGTGAGCTTTACGTCAGTGGTAGGTAAACTATTAGAGAGGATTATTCAGGACAGGATATACTCCCATTTGGAAACAAATGAACTTATTAGCGAGAGACAGCATGGTTTTGTGAAGAGGAGGTCGTGTTTCACTAATTTGATTGAGTTTTTTGAGGAAGTGACAAAGATGATTAATGAAGGAAGGGCAGTGGGTGTTATCTATATGGACTTTAGTAAAGCCTTTTGACAAGGTCCCTCATGGCAGACTGGTACAAAAGGTGAAGTCACACGGGATCAGAGGTGAGCTGGCAAGATGGATACAGAACTGGCTCGGTCCTGGAAGACAGAGGGTAACAGTGGAAGGGTGCTTTTCTGAATGGAGGGATGTGACTAGTGGTGTTCCGCAGGGATCAATGCTGGGACCTCTGCTGTTTGTAGTATATATAAATGATTTGGAGGAAACTGTAGCTGGTCTGATTAGTAAGTTTGCGGACGACACAAAGGTTGGTGGAGTTGCGGATAATGATGAGGATTGTCAGAGGATACAGCAGGACGTAGATCGGTTGGAGACTTGGGCGGAGAAATGGCAGATGGAGTTTAATCCAGACAAGTATGATGTAATGCATTTTGGAAGGTCTAATGCAGGTGGGAGGTATACAGTAAATGGCAGAACCCTTAGGAGTATTGACAGGCAGAGAGATCTGGGCGTACAGGTCCACAGGTCACTGAAAGTGGCAACGCAGGTGGATAAGGTAGTCAAGAAGGCATACGGCATGCTTGCCTTCATCGGTCGGGGCATAGTGTATAAAAATTGGGAAGTCATGTTGCAGCTGTACAGAACCTTAGTTAGGCCACACTTAGAATATTGCGTGCAATTCTGCTCGCCACACTACCAGAAGGACGTGGAGGCTTTGGAGAGGGTACAGAGGAGGTTTACCAGGATGTTGCCTGGTCTGGAGTGCATTAGCTATGAGGAGAGATTGGAAAAACTCGGATTGTTTTCACTGGAACGACGAAGGTGGAGGGTTGACATGATAGAGGTTTACAAAGTTATGAGCGGCATGGACAGAGTGGATAGTCAGAAGCTTTTTCCCAGGGTGGAAGAGTCAGTTACTAAGGGACATAGGTTTAAGGTGCGAGGAGCAAAGTTTAGAGGGGATGTGCGAGACAAGTTTTTTACACAGAGGGTGGTGAGTGCCTGGACCTTGCTGCCAGGGGAGGTGGTGGAAGCAGATACGATAGCGACGTTTAAGAGACATCTTGACAAATACATGAATAGGAAGGGAATAGAGGGATATGGGCCCCGGAAGTGCAGAAGGTGTTAGTTTAGGCAGGCATCAAGATCGGCGCAGGTTTGGAGGGCCGAATGGCCTGTTGCTGTGCTGTACTGTTCTTTGTTCTTTGTAACCTCTGCAAAAAAAAACCTAGTCCTGAAACAAAGGGGAACAATTAGGCTGCTTTTAAATTTAATTTTAATTGACCCACTGGGTTTGAAACAATTGCAGCTTTTTTAAGTTTTTAAAGTTTAAATTTAAATGGTCCCATGGGAAGCCCGATCTGTGCATTTGTGGCCCTGCAAAATAACCTGTTTGCCGTGGTAACAGAGCCCTACCCCATGCTGGGTCACCCCAAGTCCATCAAAAACAAACAAACAGTAAAATCACCCAGTCCTGGGACATTAATGGGTTGCTTTAGCTCCCCAGCGCCACTGTGTGGTAGGTCCTTGTAACAGCAATACATTTATATTCTAAATTTAAAATGCAGAAGTAAGGAGGGATTGAATGATAATTAATATTAACCTGCCTATCTAAGAGGGGGGATTCAATGATAATTATAATTAAAACTGACCTGCCTATCTAAGAGATCTGTAACCCTACACCCATCACACTCAGGTGTTAATTTAAAACTTTGGTTTATTTGTTACATAATGATTTGGGAATGGAATGGGAATTGGATGTATTCCTGGGGGTGAAGGGCCCGCAAGTTTGGTATTGGGGTGTGAGCTTAGGCACGACTGTTCCCCAGTAGAGACCCTGGCAGCACAGGCCAGATGGCCTTGAAAGTGCAGAATTTAATTTTCTTATGTCTTGTTTAATGGCACGCGCCATTTCTGTGTATCGACCAGCTGAACTTGGATTCTGTTGCCTATAAGGCATTTATTTTTTGGCACTGCTTGGACAGTCACAACGGACGGGGGGCTTTTAGGGTTAAGTTTAGGTTTGGAGGCGGGTTAGAGTTACAGCTAGGATTACGTGTTGGAGTTAGGCTTAGGGTTAAGTGTTGGAGTTGGGGCTGTGGTCGGGGCTTTAGGCTTTGGAGTTAAGCCTGAAGGTTGGGTCTGGATCTAGGGGCAAGAGTTACATTGATGTTATGGGGGGTTGGGCTAGGGTTGGGGCTGGGGTCGGGTCGTTGGTTTTGGGGTTAGATTTTAGGGTCCTGGCTGGGTCTGGGGCGGGGGTTACATGAGTGTTGTGGGGATTGGGGTTAGGGCTAGGGCTGGTGTTGGGGTCAGGGTTTTGGGCCTAAGGGCAGGGCCTTCGGTTTAGGTCTTTGGGTTCAGGGGTAGGGGGTATTAGGGCCTTGGGTTGTCGCGCAGTCTGTTATAACAAGTGGTAGTCTTGTAGTTGGCCTATCCCGTGGCTGTGGGTTCTCCATTTCCCTCAGGAAATTGGACTTGATATGTCTGAGGAATCTTTTTGTGTAGGGGTTTAACTTAACCACAACCTCCAGCTGTGAGAGCGCGATCAACTGAGCCACAGCTGACATTAAAATAAAGTGCAAAAATATTGGATGATTTGATGAAACTTGTGCTTCACATGAACAAAGAACAAAGAACAAAGAAAATTACAGCACAGGAACAGGCCCTTCGGCCCTCCAAGCCTGCGCCGATCCAGATCCTAAATCTAAACCTGTCGCCTATTTTCTAAGGGTCTGTATCTCTTTGCTTCATGCCCATTCATGTATCTGTCTAGATACATCTTAAAAGATGTTATCATGCCCACGTCTAACACCTCCGCTGGCAATACGTTCCAGGCACCCACCACCCTCTGCCACTAACAGCAGGTTAATGTAAATCATGCACAAACCACTCATTGGGGGAAACCAGGACTTGGGGCTATCACTACAAGATAGTAACCAATAAATCCAATAAGGAATTCAAGAGAAACTCCTTTACCTGGGGAATGGTGAAAATGTAGAACTCATTATCATATTAGCAGTGGAAAAGAATAGAAAGCTATGCTGACAGGATTGGCTGAAGAAGGGTGATTGGATGAAGAAGGGTGGGAGGAGGCTCATGTGGAGCATAAATACTGGCATGGATTGTTTTTTTAAAATATCATTCATTGAGCATCACTGGCAAGGCCAGTATTTATTACCCATCCCGAAGTGCCCTCGAGAAGCTGGTGGCGAGCCAACTTCCTGAATACAGCTGAGAGGTTTGTGAGGCTAATTCAGAAGACATTGAAGAGTCAACCACATAACTTTGGTTCTGGAGTCACAGAGAGACCAGACTGAGTAAGAACGGTAGATTTTCTTATCGAAAGGGCATGAGTGAACCAGATGGTTTTTTTTGTGACAATCATAGTCACTATCGCTGATAATTCAAAATGTATTTAATTAACAGAATTTTGAACTCCCCTGTGGTTACGGTGGGATTTGAACTGACAATTTCCAATCATTAGTCCAGGCATTCTGGGTTACTTTCAGCAGTAGGCTACCATACCCATATTCTGACCAAATGGCCTGTTTACGTGCAGCAAATTCTATGGAAAAATCACAATCAGAATTCAAACTGTGTTAAAATACCGCTACGTAGAATGTTTGGACTGAGATACAATGATGAACAGTCACTTATGCAGTTTCTATATATCGTGTAGGTATGTCGTAAAACTACGGATACATGCCGGAGCCTTACTGAATGCATCATTTATCTGGGAGGTGGTTTCCATCGATTAATGTTCCAGAATAAACTATTCCGTGCTGAGGGGATAATCATGTTTCTTAGTATCACACAGACTGGCTAAAGAGAGCAGTGAAGCTCCTCGCAGGTTTTGCAGAACACCAGAGCTTTGCGTATCGTTCATGGTCGAGGATGGAGAATGTAGCCTCACACCCACAGCACATGTAAGATCAGGCTGGTCAGGTAAAACCTGCAGAGTTCAGTTGCGAGTAATTGTACGACTTTCTTCCGTTCCTTTCTGCCCAGCTGTCCTGTGGCTCTGCGAAAATGTACTGAGGTCGCAAAACCCGTGAGAAATGCCTCAGCTGTAGAAACCCACAGGCAACGCCAGCTAACTGGATGATACATGGATGATAGTAGAATGAAGGGTATGTAGGTAGTTTGATCTTAGAGTAGGTTAAAGGGTCGGCATAACATCGTGGGCCGAAGGGCCTGTACTGTGCTGTACTGTTCTATGTTCTAACTGTTAGCATGTCACAAGAGGACAACACTGAGGACTGTTGGGGATTCAGCATCTGGTGGCTAAATTGGTCTCCACTTTAACAGATGAGGCTTTGAAAGGAAAAAGCAATTTTGAGATTGTTTTCAATGAATGCCGTAAAGAGCACAGTAAGGCTCCTTTCTGTTGTTAGTTCCCTGCATTTTATTTGTGACCGTTGTCGGGGATGTGCCCAGATGTAACGGCAGTTTTCCCACCATTGAGAAAATGGCACCTGATTAGTCAGATATCTTACTTGATTTTGGAGCTGAAGGCACTTGTCAAACACACTCACGAGAATACAGGACATGACCAATTCTTCCTGATGGTACCGAGCCTCTCACATTGACTGCCCATATTGCGGTGGGACCATTGCCCACTTTAGCGAATGGAGACAGATATGAAAGCTTTGTGGTTCAAGTGCGACCTCTGTAATCTCGTCCAGCCCCACAACTCTCCAAGATAACCTTGATCCTCCAACTTTTGCTATTACATCTTAAATAATAGCTTCCAACATTTTCCCTAAGACAGATGTTAAGCTAACTGGCCTGTAGTTTCCTGCTTTCTGTCTCCCTCCTTGCAACCCAGGCAATGGTGAAAGAGGAGGTATTCAGACACTGGAGGGGTTTAAAATTGATAAAGAAGATATATTATATAGGCTGTCTGTACTGAAAGTGGATAAAACACCAGGACCGGATGAGATGCATCCATGGATACTGAGGGATGTGAGGGTGGAAATTGCAGAGGCACTGGCCATAATGTTTCACTTTTCCTTCGATTTGGGGGTGGTGCCAGAGGACTGGAGAATTGTTCAAAAAAGGGTGTAAAGATAAGCCCAGCAACTACAGGCTAGTCAGGTGGGGAAATTGCTAAAAAGAACAATTACTAGTCACTTGGACAAATGTGGGTTAATTAAGGAAAGCCAGCATGGACCGGGAAAATCATGTTTAACTAACTTGCTGGAGTTTTTTGAGGAGGTAACAGAGAGGGTTGATGAGGGCAATGCTGTTGATGTGGTGTACATGGATTACAAAAGGTGTTTGATACAGTGTCACACAACAGACTTGTGAGCAAACCTACAGTTCATTGAATAAAAGGGACGGTAGCAACATGGATACGAAATCGGCTGAGTGACAGGAAACAGACAGTAGTGGTTAATGGATGATTTTAGGCTGGAGGAAGGTTTGTGACGGAGTTTCCCAGGGGTCAATGTTGGGAGCCTTGCTTTTCCTGATATATATTAATGACCGAGACCCTGGTGTGCAGGGTACAATTTCAAAGTCTGCAGATGATATGAAACTTGGAAGCATTGTGAACTGTGAGGAGGATAGTGTAGAACTTCGAAAGGACATGGGCAGGTTGGTGGAATGGGAAGATGAAGTTCAATGCAGAGAAATGTGAAGTGATTAATTTTGGGAGGAAAGACATGGAGAGACAACATAAAACAAAGGGTACAATTCTAAAGAGGCTGCAGGAGCAGAGGGACCTGCATGCATATGCGCATAAGTCATTGAAGGTAGCGGGACAGGTTGAGAGTGCGATTAATAAAGCATACAGTATCCTGGGCTTTATTAATAGGGGCAGAGAGTACAAGAGCAAGGAGGTTATGTTGAACTTGTATAAGACACTAGTTAGGCCTCAGCTGGAGTGCTGCGTCCAGTTCTGGGCACCGCACTTTAGGGTATATGTGAGGGCATTGGAGAGAGTGCAGTGAGTGGTTCAGGTCTGGGACGCACTGCCTGAGAACGTGGTGGAGACAGGTTCAACTGACGCATACAAAACGGAATCAGACAGTTATATGAAAAGGAAGAATGTGCAGGGTTACCGGGAGAAGGCGGGGGAATGGAACTGAGCGAATTGCTCTTTCCGAGAGCCCGTGCAGACACGATGAGCTGTGTGACCTCCTTCTGCACTGTAACAATTCTGTGATTCTGTGGGTTTTCAAAGATCTGGGATATGATACCACATAATAGACTCATGAATCAGGTCAGACAATGAGGAGTCAGGGGACAAGTAGCAGAATAATTAGTTAGCCATTTGCAAGACAGACTGTCGGGGTAAAGGGTTGTAATTTGGAACGGCAGAAGGTGGGAAGTGATGTTCCACAAGAATCAGTGCTGTTCATAACGTATCTGAATGCAGTTTACACCAAACAGGGAGGGAGGGAGGGGTGTCAACATCGTGCAAGACTGCGACACAGTGCAAGAAGCTATGAACAAACCTTCAGAATGGGCATATAATAGGCAAAAGAATTTCAACATGGATTATATTTTGGCAACAGCATCATATGAATGTGTTAAGCATCGGCAATCTGGCTTATCAAAGAGTTTAGTTTAGTTTAGTTTAGAGATACAGCACTGAAACAGGCCCTTCGGCCCACCGAGTCAGTGCCGACCATCAACCACCCATTTATACTAATCCTACATCCCTACCACATCCCCACCTGTCCCTATATTCCCCTACCTATACTAGGGGCAATTTACAATGGCCAATTCACCTATCAACCTGCAAGTCTGGCATGTGAGAGGAAACCGGAGCACCTGGAGGAAACCCAAGCAGACACAGGGAGAACTTACAAACTCCACACAGGCAGTACCCAGAATTGAACCCGGGTGGCTGGAGCTGTGAGGCTGCGGTGCTAACCACGGTGTTTCCCATGATAATTCCCATTCTCTAATGAAATATTTCACAAACAAAAAAATGATTCATGAGCAACTCGGACTGCAGTTCCAAAGAATAAAATTGAAGTTGTCAGCTTTGAACACACCCCAGACTTAACTGGCATTGGAAAACTAACGGATCCCAGAGACAGGTCAAAATCAGTGGATTACAGAGACTGGGAAAGTGTGAGTGCATTCTGAAATATCAAGTTATTGTAATCCAAGGAAACTCACAGGGTTTTGTAACACTCAGTTTGATCAAGGTGAGACTTGTTTAACTGGACGGGTCAAACCGTGACATCACAGAGCAAGTCTGACCCTCACGCTGTCCATCACAGTGAGATCAGACATCGCAATGGGTTTGTAAACTGAGTTAATTTGAGGCAGGAGGCTGTATGAGCAGTTTTAGTGAAGGAAAGGGAGCTGCACTGACTGCAACTAACTGGCTGATCTGTCTCGGAGTGAATGTAGTCGGGGAGAAGATCTGAGCAGTTTTGTGATGGAGAAGACAGCGAGCTGAGAGAGGGAGGGAGGAAGAAAACCTTCACAAGATGGTGCGACTGACAGAGCCAGCTATTGGAGCAAATAGGTACGTTATCAATCCCTTCCATTCTTTGGAGCTGTAGGTAACATGGTCTGTAGGTAGTCATGTCTTCCAGGGGGTGAGGGAAGGGAGTGGGTGTGTTAAACAGATCATGGAAATATTGCTCGAGTTCCGTTCCGAAAAAGTTTAGATCTTATTTAAAACTGTAAAAAATCTGGAGCTCAGTCTGGGCCTCAGTCAATGATACTGAAGGAATCGGTTAGAAACACTTGTCCCAAGCATTTCTGCTGTCCTCTGACCTCATCAATCCCTCGCTCCATGCCAAGGCCCTCCTCCCAGGTCAGATGCCTCAGGTACTGCCCTCTAAAAGCCTCTCATTGTGTCAGACAAGCTCCTGGTGCCAGTGACCCTGGATCACCTGATGGCATTGCAGCCATTCTGGAGCTTCACTGTGATTCTGGAGAAGGAATCAACTGATTGACTCCAGAATCTTTAATACTCAGCTAACATCAGAATCTGTGGCCAGGAACATCACCAAAAAAGAGACACGTCCATAATTAATGGTGCACTCTGAATCTGCATTCAGCATTTCCAGGTTAAATGGTTTAACTAGCAGTGGAATTAGAAAATGCCGAGAGATGTCTCGTTACAATCCAGTGATTCTGATCTGTTTTTTGCTTCTTCTTCCAGACATACATGGTTGGTGTCAGGATGAGCAAGAGGAAATTTCCATCAAATTACCCACAGACTAAAGGATGAGTAACAAAAGCACAAAGAACAAGTGCATCACGACACACAACAAGCAGCACATCCTGCCCCAAACCAACTCAAAATACTACAAAGGAGGGAGCCGTGTCCCTGAAATTCTCCTCACCCCATCCCTCTGTGTCCCATCCATTTCTCAGTGCCAACTCCACATCTGTTCATTTGTTGGTTTAATTTGACGGCCAACAACAACCCAGCCACTGGTCCATCTAGACACTCCTCCGATGGCTGGAGATGGTGTGAAACCGACTCTCTCTCCCTTTTGGTTTATTTCCCATCCCCACCAGGTCTATCATTCCCACCAGCTCCTCCTAGATTTACTTCGACATCTATTTTTATTGTTGTTTATGTTTATGTTTGAAGATCCAGCACTGAAACAGGCCCTTCGGCCCACCGAGTCTGTGCCGACCATCAACCACCCATTTATACTAATCCTACACTAATCCCATATTCCTACCACATCCCAACCTGTCCCTATATTTCCCCACTACCTACCTATACTAGGGGCAATTTATAATGGCCAATTTACCTACCAACCTGCAAGTCTTTTGGCTTGTGGGAGGAAACCGGAGCAACCAGAGGAAACCCACACAGACACAGGGAGAACTTGCAAACTCCACACAGGCAGTACCCAAAAGTGAACCCGGGTCGCTGGAGCTGTGAGGCTGTGGTGCTAACCACTGCGCCACTGTGCCTCCCAAATTGGGAAATTTGCCCCACACCCTCTTCCCCATCTTAGCCCCCAGGCTGGACCTTCACGTCCGGCCCTCATGTCCCCGCATCGGCATCAAGCAGTAACCCTGCTCCAACTCCAGGCTCAGTTTGATATTGCTCAGGACTAACTGCACTGGCACTGGCTAGGACCCAGTCCGTACAGTCAGCTCTGACCAATATCGGCTGGAGCTCCACCTTGGGACTGAAGTTGAAGGTCTCGAGGGGGGAACGCTCTGGTTGTTGCCTTGATTGTGTCGAGTGGGACTGGCTGGTTCAGGCCACTTGCCTGCCAGTTGCTGCCATCCCCTCCGCACAATCGATTGAGGCCCCGGTACCAACTTGTACCGAGACCTCCCAGAATTTGAGGAAGAGTCCTCCCCTGGCGCCAGCCGGCTCTGAGGAGTCCGTGCCGACTGGTGCCAGTATAAGGCTGGCTCCCCCAAGCGCCACCAGCTAGTGTTGGTGGTCCTTCACCAGAGCCATCCTCTGGTGACACCAACCCAGCCCTGGGACATTGGTCTCCAGTTGGCAGCAGCTTATCTGGGGGACACCACCCTTGGGGGACTCGAACCCACTCAGGGTCACCTATGTTGGGGGTGATTGCCACTTTGGTGAGAGCAGTCGCAGGTCTCCGTTCACATTTTATAGATCTGTGTCTGCCTCCTCACCTCTATGGACTCACCTTCAGCCACTCCCTGCAATTCTTAAGGGGTATCTAGGTTCCAAGGGCTCTCTCACACAGGGAGGGTATGTGTGCCTCACTGGCACCTCCCCCGAGTGGCAGGGGAACATGTGTCGAGGGTTTATCTCCATCGGCCCTCGTGTTCATGAGCTCGTAACTAATCCAGCCGCCCTCGACTCTGTTCCCCGAGATTTACTTTTATCAACCTTCCCTGTCGGTTGAGCCCTTGGAAGCTTCCTGGAGGCATCCTGCCTCGGAAGCCCAGTTGGGAGCCTGAGTCGGACCACGACCTCCAGTCGTTTAGGCTTTCATGTATTTAACACGAGGGTGACCTAGAGTCTGAAACTGTGGCTTCCGGAAGTCCTTTCACTTGGGGGTTTGAGACCATGCTTGGGGTTTTGCAAAAGGCCACAAGCATCGACCTTTGCTGGATTCTTTTTCCCTTGATAAGCGTCCTCCGGTTAAGGCCAAGTTAGACAGTATCCATAGGACCTCAAGCACCCTGCTTCGCACCTTGCAGTTTACTGGTATCTGGTCAACTGTAGTCGTGAAGGTATCAGAAGGAAAGTTATCGCCTGGTTCCACCCACAAGTGGGATCTGGCGCAGCTTCCTGCAGGGTTTGGCACATCTCCCCCAATTCCCTACCACCATATCCACTGGGGGGGGCGGCCTCACCGGCAGGTGAGTGGGTACGGAGTGTGGACCACCTACAGAGAACATCGACTGCAGCAGCTGGCTGTGTGGGTGCCCTCATTGTAGGAGCAGAGTCTATCGCCCAGTGGATCTTGCATCACCGATTAGTATGGCCAAGCACCTTGGGCTTTCTTCAGGTACTGCAGATGCCCCTTGGTGCCGAGGCCTTCTTTGGTGAGCAAGTGGAGGAGCTGCAGACTAGAACTTAGTCTGTAGGCCCCTTCCATCAACCCACCAATACACTCACAGTCACCAATCCACTCACCTCCAACAGCCTTTCCCAGGCTGTATCCGGAACGGAATGTCCTTTGTACCATGCTAGCTCCCTGCATTGCAGATTAGGACCTGGGATTCAGGCAGCTCGCAACACTTCATCTTTGATACCCTGTCCGGCTGCACCCCCCCACCCAAGCAGTGATCCTGCCTTTGCCAGTTGGAAGGGGGGGATCACTCTTGGGTTAAAGACACCAGAAGTAGTGAGTATCCTCTGAATTGGCAGCTTGAGCCTCCATGTTTCTCACAATGTGGTTTGCTTTGATGCTCAGAGGAACCATCTACCAGTGGCCATTCTGGCAGGTGACACCATGGTCTTTTAGTATTGGGACTGAGAGTCAGGGATAATTCTCCAGAAGAGAACTGTTGGGGAGATTTCTCCAGGTGAAACTTCTGGATAACTATCCCCACTGCCAGTAATGTTTCCACAGCTCGTCTTTGTCACAGCATCTGAACTCGAGCTGATGCTCTTGGGGAACACTGTCTTCCCCAGGTTCTTCAGTTAATGCTTTGACAAATGGATGATGTTGGAGGAGGTCACATTCAGGATGAATGGGCTTCCAGGCCAGTGGGCGTGCTTGAGCTCACTTGGCATTTCAACAGGCTCGGTCAGGGTGTGAACGGTATATTAGGACAGTGTGCACTTTCAGACTCGGGACGGCGGGGTAAGTCAGTGTGTCTGCAGACAGACAATATGACAGTAGTCCGGTATGTCAACAGGGTGGGACTCCCTCCTGGGTCCCTCTGTCAAGGAGATACGTTGCTTCCCATTGGTGCTTGTAGGACGGGGTGACACTTTTGCTGCCACATTTGGCCGGGGTGAACAACACAACAGTCAACACACTCAGCTGCTGTGTAGTTCACCTTCCGAGTGGATGATCCACACTGAGGTGGTCCAGAATATCTTCAGGACTTGGCGGGGGTGGGGGGGGGGTTTACCAGATCGATCGACTTGCTCGTATCACCGGACAATCCCCAATCTGCTGGGGGACCTCAAGCAGTCATGGTGGAGGCTGGACTGTCTGTGGTTCTTTGGTTTCGAGATTCTGTTGCTCAGGGTAGCCTGATCTCCAGGATGCTCGGGAAATTTACAGCAGATGGTGGTTCTGGTTAACCCTTCATTGACCTCACAAACCGTCCTCCTTCTACATCCTGGTGTTGAATACTGCCGGTCTGATTTCAGGAGCCCACGGAGAAAGCCAAGTTATTTGGAGATTAAAGACGACCCTACTTTTACTAAGGGAAACATCAGTTTTCATTCCAGCGTCCTCCACACACGGCTGGACACTGTCCAACTGGTGCTCAGGGTGAGAAGGGTTGAACCTGCATGGGAACAGACTCCGGCTCCCAGGACAAGTTGATGAAAGTGAGTGTTATTCGTGGGAGTCAGCGCCAGAACCAAACAGTAAGCTGAAGGAGATTTGGGTCTTTCCAGCTTCTGATTGACGGTCTGGCTGTTCAGATGGAATGCCCATCAGATTAGGGTATAGCAGCAATGTGACACTCATGGTTGTGATGCTCACTTTTATCATGTCTGTCCTTGGTCTCTTTCGCCCCTGTTCACAGACAGGCCCCTCCACCCTCCTCGCCCTCAGCACTACTTGGTTCGTCGGCAGCAGTGCGTCTAGAATATCTGAATGATGATCAGCGCCCTTGGAAGCTGATCCTTTGCAAGCTGCTCCCTTGTAAGGTTCTCTTCATTTTCCGATTGACGAGGCTTTTTCCACCCACCTGGGTGCCCCTTGGGAATTGGAGGGGGTGTTTGGTATGTAGTTTCCTCGTTCTGGGTTGTCTTTGGGTGTCAACAAGCTGAGTTCTGGGGTGTGCTAAAATTGAACACAGCACGGGAGCCGGGGAGGGACAGAGGGAGGGGAAAAGCATGTGGGTGTGCCCTCCACGGATAAGGCATTGAAAAAATGGCTTAAAAAGGAGGTCACGCCTTACCAAGTTTTCCCCAGGGAAATTGTGCCGATGCATCCCGATAATTAGATCCACATTCCCCCCCATTTGGCCGTCAATATTTCAGAGCTGATGTTCCATCCAAACATTGCTGGCTCTGTAACTCAATTCCAATCCACTGAGAGCCCAGCACAGACTAAAGGAATGGCATCAGTTCCCAACAAATTCAAAGATGTCACAGTTAGCAGGGAAGTGGGAACCCTGGACATGCTAGTACAGAGCTCGAGTGCAGATGTTTGGAGACTAAGCTCTGGGGCAGTGTGTTCAAATGGTGTCTGGGAAAGCTATTGTCTTGGAAAGCAGTGGCTGAAGAGGGCTAGAGTGATCTCCTGGACTCGTTTCGATCGCCTAAGGGGGTCGGAGAGGAACTTCCCAGATCTTTTTCCCAAATTGGCCTGGGTTTTTATGTCTGGTTTTTCGCCTCTCTCAGGAGATCACATGGTCGAGGGTGGGGTGGGGAGTCAATCTGTGTTGCGATGAGAAGGCATCGCAGTTGTGTGGGACGTGCTGGACGGAGCAGACAGGAACCTATCCATCCGTCAATTCTCTATCAAGTCACGTTAATTCAACGACTTCAATGTGAAATCTGGAAATAAACGTGGATTCAAATTGGACAAACATTCTGTGTTTTTTTTCTGATTTGTGCGCGGGCTAGAATAAGGACCAGAAAAGCGAAGAGAAGAGTTCTCTTCATCTTCAGTTTGTTTTATTCATTCATGGGATGCGGGCGTTGCTGGCGAGGCCAGCACTTATTGCCCATCCCTTCTTTTGAAGAAAGCTGTGTGGTTTGTGAGGCTATTTCAGAGGGCTGCTTAGAGTCAACCAGGATGGCAGATTTCCTTCCCTGAAGGACATTAGTGAGCCAGATGGGTTGCTCCAACAATCCCCTACTTTCATGCACACCATCACTGATACAAGATTTTTAATTCCAAATTCTGATTTGATTAACTGAATTTCAATTCCCCAGCTGTCTTGGTGGGATTTGAACTTGTGTCTCTGGATTACTAGTCCAGTAATATGACCACGATGCCAGTCTATTGCCCTTAGACAGAGCTGCTGATTGGGTGAACTCTCTGAGTCACTTACCAGGTACGACCTGAACTGAATCCCCAGTCAGCTACACAAACGTACATAAAGATTATCAGATCCATCGAGCTCGCCTCATCCAGTCGACAGTAGAACCTCACGCTCTCCCATCCCTCCTTACATATTAATGTAATCTCTTGGAATGGAAAGGACCCTCGCCAATTCAGGATAATCCTCTGGGCAGCTGCTCTATCAACACCCTGAGGCTCCAGGAGGACACATCATAATCTAACCTGGCCACTAACTCCATGTAACTCACAATGTCCTCTCAGGAACTTAGCCAGTTCCTCTTTTAAAGGTCTCTCTGTTACACGTGTTTGTTCCAGAGGGTGACGAGCCTGTGACAAGTGATGGAGTGGTACAGCACAGAAGACCATTCGGCCCATCGTGCCTGTGACAGATCTTGACTGGAGCCGCACACCCAGTCAGTCCCACCTGACCCAAAACTTGCCCAAATACAAACTGGTGGGAAGGAAAGAGACATACACTAAATACATGGAGAGCAGGGGACAGCAAGACAAGGGCAAATACAAAGATTAGAAGGAAGGTTTAAAAAAACACAATGAGGGCAAAGAGGAAGTGTGAAATTAAATTATCAAGGAATATAAAACAAAAGAGTAAAATATTTTACAGACACATAAATAAAACAACTGGAAGTCTCGATGGGAATTGATGTTACGGGGGGTTGGGCTAGGGTCGGGCCGTTGGTTTTGGGGTTAGATTTTAGGGTCCTGGATGGGTCTGGGGCGGGGGTTACATGAGTGTTGTGGGGATTTGGGTTAGGGCTAAGGCTGGGGCTGGGGTCGGGGCCTTAAGTTTCGGTCTTTGGGTTTAGGGTTAGGGAGCGTTAAGGTTAGGGCTGGGTCTAGGGAGCGAGGGCCACACTGGGCCAGTCACGGTCGCAGGTGCGGTCAAGAATCCGGGCCAGCCTCAGGGTTTGGTTACATTAAGTTCTCGGTTAGCATTAGGGTATTTGGGCAACAGGGGTTTGTCTAGGGTTCTGCCATAGTATGTGTAACCGATTACAAAGTAATTCATGACAACGCTACATCATCGCCGACGTCATCAATATGCGCCGCGGTGCGCACATGTGCAGACGGTTTCATGCCCTCTGCGCATGCGCTGCGGTCCGGCTTGCTGGGACCGTTTTGCGCTTGCGCAGATGACGTCATCGCGTTACGCCGTCTTCCTCGGGCAATGCGCCAGGTTGACCTCTGCGCATGCGTCAAAGCTTCGGCGCGAGTTTTTGAAAGTGGAAGGAGGAGAGGTTTCGTCGGGCATTTTCTCGCATTTTATCTGAATTATTTGTTTGTTTTGGAGACTTGCTTCATTTTTATTTGACACAGGAGATTGTTCCAAGGTAAGTTGCTCTTCCTTTGTAAGTTGCTTTGAAAACATTTCCATTGTCTGGGCCACCGCATGTTCTCCAGTCCCTGTTGTGAGTTGCTGTGTGCAGGCAGTACATGTGCTGCAACCTACCGTCTTAACGGTCACTTTTGTTCTTGTAACGTTTTAATGGAGTGCATTCTGTATTTCTTATCTCATCTCATGTTTCCCGTGAGGAGACTGGACTGGCTGCGGCAACAGACTCTCCGCTGGCAGCAAGGACTGGCTGATGAGATGGAGCCATTTACTATGCCCAACAATTGCCCGGAAGCACCTTCGGATGGAGGTGGCCACGTGCTGGACATCAGTCATGTGTCACAAACCCTGGATCCTGAGCGTCTCACCCCCTGGCCTAATGATCTGATGGACCATACATATGCCTGCCTGTTCAAAGCTCCACTTCCCCTACCTGCGGTACCCTCTCCTTGCTGCTCAGTTACACAGTCACCTGTTCCTGCACCCATCAGAGCAGTGCACATGGACACACAGTTACCTGCTCCTACACCCATCAGAACAGTGCACATGGACACACAAATACCTGCTCCTAAACCCATCAGAGCAGTGCACATGGACACACAGTTACCTGCTCCTACACCCATCAGAGCAGTGCACATGGACACAAAGTTACCTGCTCCTACACCCATCAGAGCAGTGCACATGGACACACAGTTACCTGCTCCTACACCCATCAGAGCAGTGCACATGGGCACACAGCCACCTGCTCCTACACCCATCAGAGCAGTGCACATGGACACACAGCCACCTGTTTCCCCATCCGCCTTTGAAACAACCATGCAGAGCCTTGTGAGACTCCGCAATTGCCAGCTGCTGCCTGTCAAGCAGAGAGGGCGTCCAAAGGGGTCAAGCACTTGGGGAACATTCAGCAAGAAGAGACTGAGCACTAAAAGAAACAAGCATGCCGTGTCCAGTGGTAGCAGAAATGTGAATGCTCTTGCTGTGAACACAACTGGTGATAGTAGTAGGCAGGATTAAATGGGAATGGATGGGAAGACGCACGAGTAACATAACCACTAGCAGGGAACTGCTGGGCTAAATGGCCAGCTTTATGTTCATAGCCCAAAAGAAATGTGCTTCTTTTCCAGCACCCTCACAAAAAAGTAAAACACTATATATTTGGGCGGTTTCTGAACCCGAGACACCACACTTGTCGTGTCTCCCACCCGCCCTCCTCCTCTCACCAAAAAAAAGGACTCGGTGGGGTGTTTATAAGGTAAGGCTTTTTCGATTTCTCTGGTTTTATTGTGATTGGTAAAAACTTTTCATTCCTTTTTCATTTAACTAAGTTTAAATTTAAGATTAAAAATGGCAGGAGATCTCAGACCCGTATCATGCTCCTCTTGCTCAATGTGGGAGCTCAGGGACATGGCTGATGACTCTGACTCCTTCACGTGCAGGAAGTGTGTCCAGCTGCAGCTCTTGTTAGACCGCATGACGGCTCTCGAGCTGCGGATGGACTCACTTTGGAGCATGCGCGATGCTGAGGTGGTCGTGGATAGCACGTTTAGTGAATTGGTCACACCGCAGATTAGGATTGCTGAGGGAGAAAGGGAATGGGTGACCAAAAGGCAGAGAAAGAGCAGGAAGGCAGCGCAGGAGTCCCCTGCGGTCATCTCCCTCCACAACAAGTATACCGTTTTGGATACTGTTGAGGGAGATGGCTCACCAGGGGAAGGCAGCAGTAGCCAGGTCCATGGCACCGTGGCTGGCTCTGCTGTTCCGAAGGGCGGGAAAAAGAGTGGAAGGGCTATAGTCGTAGGGGATTCGATTGTAAGGGGAGTAGATAGGCGGTTCTGTGGTCGAAAACGAGGCTCCCGAATGGTATGTTGCCTCCCAGGTGCACGGGTCAGGGACGTCTCAGATCGGCTGCAGAACATTCTAAAGGGGGAGGGTGAACAGCCAGTTGTCATTGTGCACATAGGCACTAATGATATAGGTAAAAAACGGGATGAGGTCCTACATGCAGAGTTTAGGGAGTTAGGAGCCAAGTTAAAAAGTAGGACCTCAAAGGTAGTAATCTCAGGATTACTACCAGTGCCACGTGATAGTCAGAGTAAAAATGAAAGAATAGTCAGGATGAATGCGTGGCTTGAGAGATGGTGCAGGAAGGAGGGGTTCAGATTTTTGGGACATTGGGACCGGTTCTGGGGGAGGTGGGACTATTACAAATTGGACGGTCTACACCTGGGCCGGACTGGAACCAATGTCTTTGGAGGTGCTTTTGCTAACGCTGTTGGGGAGGGTTTAAACTAATGTGGCAGGGGGATGGGAACAAATTGAGGTCAGTTGACAGTAAGGAGGTAGTAACAAAAGCCTGTAAGGAACTAGATAATGAAGTCAGTGTGACTAAGGGGAAGAGCAGGCAGGGAGCAGATGATGAATATAAAGGGACTGGTGGTCTGAGGTGCATTTGTTTTAATGCAAGAAGTGTAGTAGGTAAGGCAGATGAACTTAGGGCTTGGATTAGTACCTGGGAGTATGATGTTATTGCTATTACTGAGACTTGGTTGAGGGAAGGGCATGATTGGCAACTAAATATCCCAGGATATCGATGCTTCAGGCGGGATAGAGAGGGAGGTAAAAGGGGTGGAGGAGTTGCATTACTGGTCAAAGAGGATATCACAGCTGTGCTGAAGGAGGGCACTATGGAGGACTCGAGCAGTGAGGCAATATGGACAGAACTCAGAAATAGGAAGGGTGCGGTAACAATGTTGGGGCTGTACTCCAGGCCTCCCAACAGCGAGCGTGAGATAGAGGTACAAATATGTAAACAGATTATGGAAAGATGTAGGAGCAACAGGGTGGTGGTGATAGGAGATTTTAATTTTCCCAACATTGACTGGGATTCGCTTAGTGTTAGAGGTCCAGATGGAGCAGAATTTGTAAGGAGCATCCAGGAGGGTTTTCTAGAGCAGTATGTAAATAGTCCAACTCGGGAAGGGGCCATACTGGACCTGGTGTTGGGGAATGAGCCCGGCCAGGTTGTTGAAGTTTCAGTAGGGGACTACTTTGGGAATAGTGATCACAATTCCGTAAGCTTTAAAATACTCATGGACAAAGACGAGAGTGGTCCAAAAGGGAGAGTGCTAAATTGGGGGAAGGCCAACTACACCAAAATTCGGCAGGAACTGGGAAATGTAGATTGGGAGCAGCTGTTTGAAGGTAAATCCACATGTGATATGTGGGAGGCTTTTAAAGAGAGGTTGATTAGCGTGCAGGAGAGATTGTTCCTGTGAAAATGAGGGATAGAAATGGCAAGATTAGGGAACCATGGATGACAGGTGAAATTGTGAGACTAGCTAAGAGGAAAAAGGAAGCATACATAAGGTCTAGGCGGCTGATGAAAGACGAAGCTTTGAAAGAATATCGGGAATGTAGGACCAATCTGAAACGAGGAATTAAGAGGGCTAAAAGGGGTCATGAAATATCTTTAGCAAACAGGGTTAAGGAAAATCCCAAAGCCTTTTATTCATATATAAGGAGAAAGAGGGTAACTAGAGAAAGGATTGGCCCACTCAAGGACAAAGGAGGAATGTTATGCTTGGACTCAGAGAAAATGGGTGAGATTCTAAACGAGTACTTTGCATCGGTATTCACCGAGGAGAGGGACATGACGGATGTTGAGGTTAGGAACAGATGTTTGATTACTCTAGGTCAAGTCGGCATAAGGAGGGAGGAAGTGTTGGGTATTCTAAAGGGCATTAAGGTGGACAAGTCCCCAGGTCCGGATGGGATCTATCCCAGGTTACTGAAGGAAGCGAGAGAGGAAATAGCTGGGGCCTTAACAGATATCTTTGCAGCATCCTTAAACACGGGTGAGGTCCCGGAGGACTGGAGAATTGCTAATGTTGTCCCCTTGTTTGAGAAGGGTAGCAGGGATAATCCAGGTAATTATAGACCGGTGAGCCTGACGTCAGTGGTAGGGAAGCTGCTGGAGAAGATACTGAGGGATAGGATCTATTCCCATTTGGAAGAAAATGGGCTCATCAGTGATAGGCAACATGGTTTTGTGCAGGGAAGGTCATGTCTTACCAACTTAATAGAATTCTTTGAGGAAGTGACAAAGTTGATTGATGAGGGAAGGGCTGTCGATGTCATATACATGGACTTCAGTAAGGCGTTTGATAAGGTTCCCCATGGCAGGCTGATGGAGAAAGTGAAGGCGCTTGGGGTCCAAGGTGTACTAGCTAGATGGATAAAGAACTGGCTGGGCAACAGGAGACAGAGAGTAGCAGTAGAAGGGAGTTTCTCAAAATGGAGACGTGTGACCAGTGGTGTTCCACAGGGATCCGTGCTGGGACCACTGTTGTTTGTGATATACATTAATGATTTGGAGGAAAGTATAGGTGGACTGATTAGCAAATTTGCAGACGACACTAAGATTGGTGGAGTAGCAGATAGTGAAGGGGACTGTCAGAGAATACAGCAGAATATAGATAGATTGGAGAGTTGGGCAGAGAAATGGCAGATGGAGTTCAATCAGGGCAAATGCGAGGTGATGCATTTTGGAAGATCCAATTCAAGAGTGAACTATACAGTAAATGGAAAAGTCCTGGGGAAAATTGATGTCCAGAGAGATTTGGGTGTTCAGGTCCACTGTTCCCTGAAGGTGGCAACGCAGGTAAATAGAGTGGTCAAGAAGGCATACGGCATGCTTTCCTTCATCGGACGGGGCATTGAGTACAAGAGTTGGCAGGTCATGTTACAGTTGTATAGGACTTTGGTTCGGCCACATTTGGAATACTGCGTACAGTTCTGGTCGCCACATTATCAAAAGGATGTGGATGCTTTGGAGAGGGTGCAGAGGAGGTTCACCAGGATGTTGCCTGGTATGGAGGGCGCTAGCTATGAAGAGAGGTTGAGCAGATTAGGATTATTTTCATTAGAAAGACGGAGGTTGAGGGGGGACCTGATTGAGGTGTACAAAATCATGAGAGGTATAGACAGGGTGGATAGCAAGAGGCTTTTTCCCAGAGTGGGGGTTTCAATTACTAGAGGACACGAGTTCAAAGTGAAAGGGGAAAAGTTTAGGGGGGATATGCGTGGAAAGTTCTTTACGCAGAGGGTGGTGGGCACCTGGAACGCATTGCCAGCGGAGGTGGTAGATGCGGGCACGATGGAGTCTTTTAAGATGTATCTAGACAGATACATGAATGGGCAGGGAGAAAAGAGATACAGAACCTTAGAAAATAGGCGACATGTTTAGAGAGAGGATCTGGATCGGCGCAGGCTTGGAGGGCCGAAGGGCCTGTTCCTGTGCTGTAATTATCTTTGTTCTTTGTTCTTTTTTATTCATATTTTCCCTGAGAGCAGCATTGAACCATCACGAGATAGGGGCAGTAACATCATCCTGCCTCCTACAGCTGAGGTGGGTACTAAGTGATTCGTTGGCGGTGTTATCAGTACATGCCTTTACCGCAGAACACAAAGCATGCTCAACAGTAATTTCATTGGAGGGAGGGAAGCTCTGACACTGATGTTCTTTCCTTATTTCCTTTCATGTAAAACGTGCCCTTGAGAAAACAATCCTTGACACTTAAGGACGGCATTCAAGCAAAGGAGGCAGTGCGGGAGAGGACGCAAGGATGTGCTGATTCCTGCATCTGAGGTGGGTAATAAGTGCTTCATTGGCGACGTTATCAATTGGTGCCTTCACTGCAGAACTTAAAAAGGTGTGCGCAACAGTAATTTCAGTGGATGGAGGGAGGCAAGCTCTGACTCTGATTTGCTTTATTTCTTTTCATGTAAAACATGCCGTCGAGAAAACAATCCTTGAGACTTAAGGTCAGCATTCAAGCAACGAAGGCAACTGGATCATGCTGCGGAGCTCATCACGATGTGGAAAGGAACATTGCATTTATGGATGAATTGGGAATGCACATTGGGATGCGCTTGGGGAACATTCAACAAGAATAGACTGAGCTCAGACTCTTGTGACTTTGCCTTCTTCACATGGACAATACAGTAGTGGAATAGAGAGCCAAGCATTCATTCACCACAAGGCTCTCCAGGAACAATCTCTTTAGCTGTGCATAGCAGAGACTCGGCCTGCCTGTCTAACGGGAATGCTGGACACAACACTCATGTATCCATGCACAGCAGTGCCTCGGATGCTTAATGAACTTAATAAAACTTCTCAATAATTAACCCCAGAATTGTTGAGGTTTTGTTTTGCTTGCTATTTCTCCGACTTTGCAACTGCACTTCAGATATTCAACTGTGGTGGAGGGGTGGAGGTAGGGGGGTAGAGGGAGGGGTGGAGGTAGGGGGGTAGATGGAGAGGGGGGAGGGGTGGGGAGAGCAGGGAGGGGTGGGGAGAGGGTGCATGCAAAATGCAGGGACCAGACAGTTGCATTGCCTGAAGTACTGTGGAGAAGTAGGGGAGAAGCAACTGGATTGGGCATCCGCAGCTGGAGGGAACGGCTGAATGGAGAGTGCCGGAAGCGAGAGGCCGTAGAGAGCTGCGGGGAGCGAGTGTGCGAAGACCTCGGTGTCGCCGGGTCCAGGGACTGGCCGGTAAGTCTTTTGCTGTTGTGTTTCTGGCGAATGCACAGAAAAAGGCACTCCTCTTCCGCTCCGCTGCTCCCCCCCCACTCTCCCCCACACTCCCACTCCTGCCCTTCACCCCCAACCCTCCCTCTCTTTCCCCCCCCCCTCCTCTCTTCCCCCCACTCCCTCCTCTCTTTCCCGCCCCCCCCGACACCCTCAACGCTGCTCTCCCCGGCCCCCGCGCTGCTCTCCCCGGCCCCCACGCTGCTCTCTCACTCCGGCCATTGTATACTGCCACGTGTTCGTTAGGTTGCCTCTGTGTGATTCTTTGAGCAGCGCCATCTTTAGTCCTGGCAGCTGCTACAGTCGCAATCTGTGACGTTTTCGTGGCACATGCTGTATTTGCACATGTGCCAAAACAGCGCCACCTACCGTTCGCGTTGTCAACAAATGCGGCCAACCGATTATGACTTTTGTCATTTTCGGCCTGGTCCATTTGGGCTTTTGGGTTTTAGATTATTAATATTGTTTAATTGGGTTCCCCAGTGCACCAATTTTCTTTGGGTAGATGGGCTACTTCTAAGGCTAGCATTAGTGTCCGAGATGGTTGTGGATGGTGTGCTGTGTTCCCATGGATTAGGGGTATGTGGAGTTCAGGATTGTTTTGGATGTGTTACGTTCTAAGTATGGGTGAAAAAATATTTGCTGTCCTACATTTGGTTCAGACCCTTTGGTAACTGGGTTTGTAATGTTAAGATCCACCATCTCTCTTTCCTTTTCCTTTGTATTGGTGTCCAATTCAAGTTAGTTTCAAGCCCCATGATTTCCAGAGACTGAATTCCATGTTGCATAAAATGTCTGGTTATCGCCTTGTCTTCCTTTCCTGTCTGGATGGAACTAAGGTGTCCCGTAAATCTAGTTCTTAAAGTGTTCCCTGTTTCCCCGATATATAAAATGTGGCACTGTTTACATCGAATTGCATAGACTACATTTTGTTGCTCGCATGTAATTCTTTGCTTTATTAAAGCGGTTTTTCCTGTGTTCATGTTTTGTAAGATTTTTAAGACCTTTAGGTGTTTACATGTTCCACATAGTCTGTCACCGCAATTTGGTACGGCTTCTGCCTTTACACTACTTGTGACCAATAGGTCTTTTAGGTTTTTGCCTCTTTTGAAAGCTGATGTTATGCTATATTGGCTCAGCGAGTTAACATCCCCTTTTAACTTTTCAAAATGGTTTCTCACTACCCTATTTATCTGTTGAGTTGTTGCGTCGTACGTTGTAACAAGTGGTAGTCTTGTAGTTGGCCTATCTCATGGCTGTGGGTTCTCCATCTCTCTCAGGAAATTGGACTTGATATGTCTGAGGAATCTTGTGTACCCCCTCCGTCTCAGTGCGGTGAAAAGGGTGGTGACCGCTTTGTCGAAATCTTGCAGTTTTGTGGATATGCGGTGGAACCGCATGAGTTGTGACTTTACCAGTCCCCTAAAGGTGTGCCTGGGATGATGGCTTTTAGTGTGCAGGAGTGTATGTGTGTCAGTTACTTTGAAGAATACCTTTGTTGCTAATTTGTGACTGTTGTTCTCTAGTGGCAACTTAAAAACTGTAGTGTCGAGAAAGTCAATGCTTTCCTTGTGTGT
This sequence comes from Heterodontus francisci, assembly GCF_036365525.1. Classification (NCBI taxonomy): domain Eukaryota; kingdom Metazoa; phylum Chordata; class Chondrichthyes; order Heterodontiformes; family Heterodontidae; genus Heterodontus; species Heterodontus francisci. Next base: position 103,434,151 of record NC_090386.1, read on the forward strand.
TGTGGCTTTAATTTTAATGGAGGGGTGATGATTATTGAGAGTGTTGATGAAATCTTCTAATTCTGATTCTGTGTGGGTCCAAACCCCCCATATATCATCCAAGTACCTATAATAGCACATTGGGCGCTTGGGACACTTTTTGAAGACACTCTCCTCCCAGTCTGCCATGTAAATGTTTGCATAGGCCGGGGCAAACTTTTTGCCCATAGCTGTGCCCTTAATTTGGAGGTAAGATGCCCCATCGAATTCAAAGTTATTTTTTGTTAAACCCAGATGTAGTAGCTGAATTATAGCTTCATCTGGTCTTTTAGGGTGGGGAAATTTAGCGAGGGCATTTTTAACTGCCTGTATACCTCTGTTTGTTTCTATATTTGTATATAGGCTTTCGATGTCCATGGTAAAAAGGGCATTAGGGGGTACGGTCAACGAGTTAACTATTTCTGTGAAGTGATATGTGTCCTTGATATAACTGGGATGTTTCTGGGCCAAGGGGTTCAGGAATGAATCAATGTATTCAGCTACCCTGTAGGATTCACTACCACAGTCTGACACAATGGGTCTTCCCGGTGGTATCTCCCCTGGAATTGTCCATGTATCTGGATGTTTATGTATTTTGGGCAGTATGTAAAACTTTCTGGGCCGCGGTTGTTCCCCTCTCAGGTATTCAACCTGTTTCCGTTTAATAAATTTAGACTTTTGGAGTCGTTCTAATATATTGTCAATCTCTTTTTGTGTTTCGTGAAAGATGGGTTTTGTTAATTTAATGTAGTGGTCCGTATTATTTAATTGTCTGTGTGCTTCAAACAGGTACTGTTGTTTGTCCATGAGAACTATACTACTGCCCTTATCTGCTGGTTTTATTATGATGTTCGGGTTAGTTTTTAATTCCCTAATCGCCTGCCTTTCTCTTCTGGTGAGACTTTGTTTGTCTTTTGATGCAGGGATTTTTTTTTCTGTTTCTGATTGACTTTCTTTAGTAGAAATTAAAACCTCGGTCTGCCCGTTTGTGTGAAAGATTGTCTGAAACTGAGTCACTGAAGTCATCTGTCAGTTTAATCTTAACCTTCTCCTGTGGTCCTGTAGGGTGGGAAATGCCTTTGATAGATTTCCCCTCGGCCAAGGCTCTGCTTTCCTCGGGTTAAACTCTTTTGCTGTTTAAGGATTTCATCCATTTATTAATTATAATACTTGCTGCATTCTCTCTCCAGTGAATGTGTTCAGAGACTAATCCTGGAAAGATTTGGCCGCTGGTGCTGGAATGTAGCTCCTGGTTTTTATCACTGATTTAACTCCTGGATTGAGTCAGTGATTAATGACAATTGAAATCAAGATTTTTCACATTTCTGTGATTCCAATTTGTCCAGGATTGCAGTGACAATGTGAGTGTTCTGTTAATCTGAGGGAATGGGGTCAAGCGTCATCCAATACGGCTGGTGTTAGGATTGGATTATTTGTAATCCGGTTTCCCGTGGTTTGTTGTGACTCCCTTTAACCTCAACCATTGTTTTTATTTTAAGTTTGCCTTGAAAGGTTTTTTTTTTAGGGTTCCAACTTTTTGCTTTGGCAATAGCTTCTTGCAGGCAGTCAGCCCGATATCAACCACAGCCTCACAGCTCCAGCGACCTGGGTTCAATTCTGGGTACTGCCTGTGTGGAGTTTGCACGTTCACCCTGTGTCTGCGTGGGTTTTCGCCGGGTACTCCGGTTTCCTCCAACTACCAAAGACTTGCAGGTTGATAGGTGAATTGGCCATTATAAATTGCCCCTAGTGTAGGTAGATGGTCGGGGAATATAGGGACAGGTAGGTATGTGGTAGGACCATGGGATTAGTGTAGGGTTAGTATAAATGGGTGGTTGATGGTCGGCACAGACTCGGTGGGCCGAAGGGCCTGTTTCAGTGCTGTATCTCTAAATAAAAATAAAATAAAATCATCCAATTTTTTTTGAAGGTTAGTTTTGTAATGGTCGATTAAAATTTGTTTTGTCTGCTTCGCCCAGTTTTGGGAATTTGAAGCCATTTTGTTTTCTCAGTGTTTTCCATGATGGGGTTTTCTGGTTTTAGGAAAATTGTTAATGTATCTGCCTGTCTTACAATGCTTTTCTGAGGCTGGCTTTGACTCTCTGCCAATAATAGATGGTGAATTGTCTGGGCCATTTTATAAATTGGTCCAACTGTGATAGGAAAGCTGTGTCTAGCTAACGGAAATGTGTGTGTACCAAAGTTGGAACACCTTCACGCCCGCATGACGTCCATTATATTGTCCACTCTCTGTGTAGAAAGTGCAAAAAGAGGTTGAAAAGCTGTTACCATGGGATTCCCGCCAGCCTACCACTGATGTGTCGAATATACGAATTAGGAGCAGGAGTAGGCCACTCAACCCCTTGATCCTGCTCCGCATTCAATAAGTTCAAGGCTGAACTGATTGCTCCATGTTTCCACCTACCCCTGATAACTTCCACCCTCTTTGCTTATCAAAAATCTATCTACCTCTGCCTTAAAAATATTCAAAGACTCTGCTTCCACTGCCTTTTGAGGAAGAGAATTCCAAAGTCTCACGACCCTCGGAGAGAAAAAAATTTCTCCTCATCTCTGTCTTAAATGGGTGACCCCTTATTTTTAAACAGTGACCCCTAGTTCGAGATTCTCCCACAAGGGGAAACATCCTTTCCACATCCACCCTGTCAAAACCACTCAGGATCTTATATGTTTCAATCAAGTCGCCTCTTACTCTTCTAAACTCCAGTGGATACAAGCCTAGCCTGTCCGATCTTTCCTCATAAGACAACCCACCCATTCCAGGTATTAGTCTAGTAAACCTTCTCTGAATTGCTTCCAATGCATTCACATCCTTCCTTAAATAAGGAGACCAGTACTGTACACAGTACTCCAGATGTGGTCTCACCAATGCCCTGTATAGCTGAAGCATAACCTCCCTACTTTTGTATTCAATTCCCCTTGTAATAGAATAATATTCTATTAGCTTTCCTAATTACCTGCTGTACCTGCATACTGACCTTTTGTGATTCATGCACTCGGACCACCCAGATCCCTCTGCGTCTCAGAGCTCTGCAATCTCTCACCATTTAGATAATATGCTTCTTTTTTATTCTTCCTGCCAAAGTGGACAATTTCACACTTTCGCAGTGGTTAGCACCATAGCCTCACAGCTCCAGTGACCCAGGTTCGATTCTGGGTACTGCCTGTGCAGAGTTTGCAAGTTCTTCCTGTGACTGCGTGGGTTTCCGTTGGGTGCTCCGGTTTCCTCCCAAAGACTTGCAGGTTGATAGGTAAATTGGCCATTGTAAATTGCCCCTAGTGTAGGTAGATGGTGGGGATGTGGTACCGAATATGGGATTAGTATAAATGGGTGGTTGTTGGTCGGCAGAGACTCGGTGGGCCGAAGGGCCTGTTTCGGTGCTGTATCTCTAAATAAAATTAAAATAAAATAAATAAAAAATATTCCATTTGCCAGGTCTTTTCCCACTCACTTAACCAAAATATATCTCCCTGATTCAGTTGGTATCCTCGCAGAGAATAATTCTCTCCGATGTTTTGTTGTTCACTTTTTTGTCTCCTGCCCCAAGCTAGTTGAATTCACAAAGTGTTTTCTTTAATTTTAGACTTTGTTAAATTTTCTATTTTGTTTTAGGGTAATACAACACTGCCATCTAGTTGTTTTGCCAGGTTCCTACAGGTCTGTGTAAAATAATTTTCCAAACTGGAAAGTAGAGTAGAGGTTTGGATATAGTTTACCTTCCTGTTTTGGCACTATGTGACAATAACACTGCTATGCTAATATGTCGAGTTTAAAAGTTCATTTTATTTTCTGAATTTTTATTTTCATTTAAGGAGTTATGCAGAAATTGGTCATGTTTCTGAGGATTAATAACTTCCAGGTTTGAAACAGGTGTGAACCTAAGCATGACTGTTTTCCTCCAAGTGTCAGCACAGTTAACATTCACCCCATGCAAGTGCCAGGCAATGACCATCTCAAACAAGAGAGAATCTAACCGTCTCCCCTTGATGTTTGATGGCATTACGATCGCTGAATCCCCCCACTATCAACATCTTGGGGGTTACCAGTGACCAGAAACTGAACTAGACCGGCCACATAAATACCGTGGCTACAAGAGCAGGTCAGAGGCTGGGAATTGTGTGGTGAGTAACTCACCTCCTGACTCCCCAAAGCCTGTCCACCATCTACAAGGCACAAGTCAGGAGTGTGATGGAATACTCTCCACTTGCCTGGATGGGTGCAGCTCCAACAACACTCAAGAAGCTCGACACCATCCAGGACAAAGCAGCCCACTTGATTGGCACCCCATCTACAAACATTCACTCCCTCCACCACCGATGTACAGTGGCAGCAGTGTGTACCATCTACAAGATGCACTGCAGCAATGCACCAAGTCTTCTTAGACAGCACCTTCCAAACCCGCGACCTCTACCAACTAGAAGGACAAGGGCAGCAGACGCATGGGAACACCACCACCTGCAAGTTCCCCTCCAAGTCACACACCATCCTGACTTGGAACTATATTGCCGTTCCTTCACTGTCGCTGGGTCAAAATCCTGGAACTCCCTTCCTAACAGTACTGTGGGTGTACCTACCCCAAATGGACTGCAGCGGTTCAAGTGTCATTTGCCTGGCACTTGTGTGGCACGAATGTTACTTGCCACTTATCAGCCCAAGCCTGGATATTGTCCAGGTCTTGCTGCATTTCTATGCGGACTGCTTCTGTATCTGAGGAGTCTCTCCCCCATCTCTGTCTGTTTCTGTCTCTCTCCCTCCTCTCTCTATCACTCTCTCCCCTTCTCCACCTCCCCACCCCCTGTGTCTTCTGAGTTCCCCACTCCCCGTTCAGTGTTCCCTGCAGCAGCCATTTCCACAACCCGACACTTACCATGCCTGTATTATTTAAATTGTGTTGAGTGGAGGTGGTGACCTGTCCAGTTTGCAGGATTTACTGAACTGTGCAAAAGCAGTCGGGGCGGCTGCTCCCACAACACCTGTCCTGCATTCCACCAATCAGCGCTAACGCTACCTGGGCAGCCCCTGTCAGTCAGAGAGAGTGACTAATCCCCTTCCCCCTGCCCGCCAGGCACAGGTCTGTCCTACACCCTTCACCTGACATACGTGGGAGTCGTCAATCAGAGCTCGGCAACATAAAAGCAAATTGCTGCAGATGCTGGAAATCTGCAATAAAACCAAAACGCACTGGAAATACTCCGCAGGTCTGGCAGCATCTGCGGAGAGAGAAGCAGAGTTAACGTTTCAGCTCAGTGACCCTTCCTCAGAACAGGCAAAGGTTAGAAATGTTAACAGGCTTTAAGCAAATGCAAACGAAAATCCTGTCGGAGAGAAGAGCAGAACTTCTTCAAGGTAGGCATTCCTGGAAGAGAAGTAGCAGTGAATCAAACACTAAAAACGCTTTGAACGGGTTTGGTTGGGTAACCAGGCTTTACTTCAAACCCCTCCTCACACTAACAGCACATACATGGTATGCCCGCACTAGAGCCCAGCCGAGCATAGGACACTGTGCTGGCTGCACCTGAAATGGCCAGCTGTGCAGTTCACATCACTTTATAGATCCAAGTTTCTGTAAGGTTGGCACCAGTCGTGCCATAGAGTGAAAATTACAGCCGGGAGAGAGAGAGAGAGAGGGAAAGCAACTCACTTTAAAAAGGCAGTTGGGAAAAGAAGACTCGAAGGCATAAGATTAACAGGAATAGGGGAATGGACAGGGCAATGGGACGAATTGGGGGAGGGTGAGACCATGGAGAGATTCAAACACAAGAATGAGAAAATTAAGGTGCTGACAGACGGGGAGCCAATGTAGGTCAGTGAGCACAGAGGAGACTCTCTGACTGTCTGGTAACAGAAACCATTGAGCACGTATCTGGTGTGTACAATTGACGTTCAGTAGTTTTTTAAGTCAGAGTTTAAATGTTGCTTGTTTTGTGATGAAGACAACAGCAGAAAGGCAAGCACAAGATGCTGGTGAGGCAAGTTGTGCTAACAATTTGTTTATGGGGTTATGACGTCCCACTGTGATCGCAGCCCTCGCCTGCTTTCAGTTAGTCAATTATAAACTCATTGATTTTATCTCATGTCTATTTGTTCTCAGGATATGGGTGACGCTGTCAAGGATGGCATTACTTTCCCGTGTTACCGTGAGAAAATGGTGAGTCTTCATCCTGAACCACTGCAGTCCCTGTTGTGAAGGTGTTCCCACAATACTGTAACAGAAAGGATTTCAGGCTTTTGACCGAGTGATGATGCAGGAACAGTGATATATGTCCAAGTCTAGATGGGGTGTGGCCTGGAGGAGGGAATATGGAGGTGATGGTGTTTCATTTGAGTCTGAGCCAAATTCCACCCCCTCCCCTCTGTCTCCTGTCCCCTTTATGCCAATTGTAGGAATCCTACTGTCACCCTGCACGTGAAAAGTACTTATGGTAAAATACCAAACACAAAGGGTTGACATTTGGGGATGCAGTTCACTTTCTAGGCTATTGGTAATGAGCTGGGGCTGAAAAGTATGATGAAAAGTTTAAAACTGAGACCAAGAGACAATGTACGTTAGGGAGCACAGGGTGATGGGTGAACGGGACTTCGTGCAAGGTAGGATACGGGCAGCAGAGGTTCAGATGAGCTCAGTTTATGGGAGGGACAAGGTGGAGAGAATTGGAATAGTCGAGTGTGGAGCCAAAAAAACACAGACGAAGGACTCGGGAGCAGAGGAGCTGAGGCAGAGACCGAGACGGTGATGTTATGGAGGTGAAAGTAGGTGGTCTGGGTGATTTGAGGATCTGGGGTTTGGAATCAGGCACAGAGACGGTGATGTTATGGAGGTGGAAGTAGACGGTCTGGGTGATTTGAGGATCTGGGGTTTGGAATCAGGGACAGAGACGGTGATGTTATGCAGGTGGAAGTAGGTGGTCTGGGTGATTTGAGGATCTGGAGTTTGGAATCAGAGACAGAGACGGTGATGTTATGGAGGTGGAAGTAGGTGGTCTGGGTGATTTGAGGATCTGGGGTTTAGAATCAGGCACAGAGACGGTGATGTTATGGAGGTGGAAGTAGACGGTCTGGGTGATTTGAGGATCTGGGTTTGGAATCAGGGTCAGAGACAGTGATGTTATGCAGGTGGAAGTAGGTGGTCTGGGTGATTTGAGGATCTGGCGTTTAGAATCAGGTACAGAGACGGCTATGTTATGGAGGTGGAAGTAGACGGTCTGGGTGATTTGAGGATCTGGGGTTTGGAATCAGGGACAGAGACGGTAATGTTATGAAGGTGGAAGTAGGTGGTCTGGGTGATTTGAGGATCTGGGGTTTGGAATCAGAGACAGACGGTGAAGTTATGGAGGTGGAGGTAGGTGGTCTGGGTGATTTGAGGATCTGGGGTTTGGAATCAGAGACAGAGACGGTGATGTTATGGAGGTGGAAGTAGGTGGTCTGGGTGATTTGAGGATCTGGGTTTGGAATCAGGGACACAGGTGGTGATGTTATAGAGGTGGAAGTAGGTGGTCTGGGTGATTTGAGGATCTGGGGTTTGGAATCAGGGACAGAGACGGTGATGTTATGGAGGTGGAAGTAGGCGGTCTGGGTGATTTGAGGATCTGGGGTTGGATTCTTGGTGACGAATCCATTGTGTATTAAACCATCAGGGAACCACACTCGCCTCACTTATACTGTTCACCTGGTAACGTGTCCTGTGCGTATTAAACAAAGAACAAAGAACAAAGAAAATTACAGCACAGGAACAGGCTTTTCGGCCCTCCAAGCCTGCACCGATCCAGATCCTCTACCTAAACATGTCGCCTATTTTCTAAGGGTCTGTATCTCTTTGCTTCCTGCCCATTCATGTATCTGTCTAGATACATCTTAAAAGACGCTATCGTGTTCGCATCTACCACCTCCGCTGGCAATGCGTTCCAGGCACCCACCACCCTCTGCGTAAAGAACTTTCCACGCATATCCCCCCTAAACTTTTCCCCTCTCACTTTGAACTCGTGACCCCTAGTATTTGAATCCCCCACTCTGGGAAAAAGCTTCTTGCTATCCACCCTGTCTATACCTCTCATGATTTTGTACACCTCAATCAGGTCCCCCCTCAACCTCCGCCTTTCTAATGAAAATAATCCTAATCTACTCAACCTCTCTTCATAGCTAGTGCCCTCCATACCAGGCAACATCCTGGTGAACCTCCTCTGCACCCTCTCCAAAGCATCTACATCCTTTTGGTAATGTGGCGACCAGAACTGCACGCAGTATTCCAAATGTGGCCGAACCAAAGTCCTATACAACTGTAACATGACCTGCCAACTCTTGTACTCAATACCCCGCCCGATGAAGGAAAGCATGCCGTATGCCTTCTTGACCACTGCGTTGCCACCTTCAGGGAACAATGGACCTGAACACCCAAATCTCTCTGTACATCAATTTTCCCCAGGACCTTTCCATTTACTGTATAGTTCACTCTTGAATTGGATCTTCCAAAATGCATCACCTCGCATTTACCCTGATTGAACTCCATCTGCCATTTCTCTGCCCAACTCTCCAATCTATCTATTTTCTGCTGTATTCTCTGACAATCCACTTCACTATCTGCTACTCCACCAATCTTAGTGTCGTCTGCAAACCTGCTAATCAGACCACCTATACTTTCCTCCAAATCATTTATGTATATCACAAACAACAGTGGTCCCAGCACGGATCCCTGTGGAACACCACTGGTCACACGTCTCCATTTTGAGAAACTCCCTTCCACTGCTACTCTGTCTCCTGTTGCCCAACCAGTTCTTTATCCATCTAGCTAGTACACCCTGGATCCCATGCGACTTCACTTTCTCCATCAGCCTACCATGGGGAACCTTATCAAACGCCTTACTGAAGTCCATGTATATGACATCTACAGCCCTTCCCTCATCAATCAACTTTGTCACTTCCTCAAAGAATTCTATTAAGTTGGTTAGACATGACCTTCCCTGCACAAAACCATGTTGCCTATCACTGATAAGCCCATTTTCTTCCAAATGGGAATAGATCCTATCCCTCAGTATCTTCTCCAGCAGCTTCCCTACCACTGACGTCAGGCTCACCGGTCTATAATTACCTGGATTATCCCTGCTACCCTTCTTAAACAAGGGGACAACATTAGCAATTCTCCAGTCCTCCGGGACCTCACCCGTGTTTAAGGATGCTGCAAAGATATCTGTTAAGGCCCCAGCTATTTCCTCTCTCGCTTCCTTCAGTAACCTGGGATAGATCCCATCCGGACCTGGTGACTTGTCCACCTTAATGCCTTTTGGAATACCCAACATTTCCTCCCTCCTTATGCCGACTTGACCTAGAATAATCAAACATCTGTCCCTAACCTCAACATCCGTCATGTCCCTCTCCTCGGTGAATACCGATGCAAAGTACTCGTTTAGAATCTCACCCATTTTCTCTGACTCCACGCATAACTTTCCTCCTTTGTCCTTGAGTGGGCCAATCCTTTCTCTAGTTACCCTCTTGCTTCTTATATATGAATAAAAGGATTTGGGATTTTCCTTAACCCTGTTTGCTAAAGATATTTCATGACCCCTTTTAGCCCTCTTAATTCCTTGTTTCAGATTGGTCCAAAGCTTGGTCTTTCTTCAGCCGCCTAGACCTTATGTATGCTTCCTTTTTCCTCTTAGCTAGTTTCACAATTTCACCTGTCATCCATGGTTCCCTAATCTTGCCATTTCTATCCCTCATTTTCACAGGAACATGTCTCTCCTGCACGCTAATCAACCTCTCTTTAAAAGCCTCCCACATATCAAATGTGGATTTATCTTCAAACAGCTGCTCCCAATCTACATTCCCCAGCTCCTGCCGAATTTTGGTATCGTTGGCCTTCCCCCAATCTTCCTTTAGGACCGCTCTCGTCTTTGTCCATGAGTATTCTAAAACTTACGGAATTGTGATCACTATTCCCAAAGTAGTCCCCGACTGAAACTTCAACCACCTGGCCGGGCTCATTCCCCAACACCAGGTCCAGTATGGTCCCTTCCCGAGTTGGACTATTTACATACTGCTCCAGAAAACCCTCCTGGATGCTCCTTACAAATTCTGCTCCATCTAGACCTCTAACACTCAGTGAATCCCAGTCAATGTTGGGAAATTTAAACTCTCCTATCACCACCACCCTGTTGCTCCTACATCTTTCCATAATCTGTTTACATATTTGTACCTCTATCTCACGCTCGCTGTTGGGAGGCCTGGAGTACAGCCCCAACATTGTTACCGCACCCTTCCTATTTCTGAGTTCTGCCCATATTGCCTCACTGCTCGAGTCCTCCATAGTGCCCTCCTTCAGCACAGCTGTGATATCCTCTTTGACCAGTAATGCAACTCCTCCACCCCTTTTACCTCCTTCTCTATCCCGCCTGAAGCATCGATATCCTGGGGTATTTAGTTGCCAATCATGCCCTTCCCTCAACCAAGTCTCAGTAATAGCAATAACATCATACTCCCAGGTACTAATCCAAGCCCTAGGTTCATCTGCCTTACCTACTACACTTCTTGCATTAAAACAAATGCACCTCAGACCACCAGTCCCTTTGCGTTCATTATCCGCTCCCTGCCTACTCTTCCCCTTAGTCACGCTGACTTCATTATCTAGTTCCTTACAGGCTTTAGTTACTACCTCCTTACTGTCCACTGACCTCCTCATTTGGTTCCCACCCCCCTGCCACATTAGTTTAAACCCTCCCCAACAGCGTTAGCAAAAGCCCCCCCAAGGACATTGGTTCCAGTCCGGCCCAGGTGTAGACCGTCCAATTTGTAATAGTCCCACCTCCCCCAGAACCGGTCCCAATGTCCCAAAAATCTGAACCCCTCCCTCCTGCACCATCTCTCAAGCCACGCATTCATCCTGACTATTTTTTCATTTCTACTCTGACTAGCACGTGGCACTGGTAGCAATCCTGAGATTACTACCTCTGAGGTCCTACTTTTTAACTTGGCTCCTAACTCCCTAAATTCTGCTTGTAGGACCTCATCTCATTTTTTACCTATATCATTGGTGCCTATGTGCACAACGACAACTGGCTGTTCACCCTCCTCCTTCAGAATGTTCTGCAGCCGATCTGAGACATCCCTGACCCATGCACCTGGGAGGCAACATACCATTCGGGAGTCTCGTTTTCGACCACAGAACCGCCTATCTACTCCCCTTACAATCGAATCCCCTATGACTATAGCCCTTCCACTCTTTTTCCCACCCTTCTGAACAGCAGAGCCAGCCACGGTGCCATGAACCTGGCTACTGCTGCCTTCCCCTGGTGAGCCATCTCCCCCAACAATATCCAAAACAGTATACCTGTTTTGAAGGGAGATGACCGCAGGGGACACCTGCGCTGCCTTCCTGCTCTTTCTCTGCCTTTTGGTCACCCATTCCCTTTCTCCCTCTGCAATCCGCTAAACGTGCTATCCACGACCTCCTCAGCATCGCGGATGCTCCAAAGTGAGTCCATCCGCAGCTCCCGAGCCATCATGCAGTCTAACAAGAGCTGCAGCTGGACACACTTCCAGCACGTGAAGGAGTCAGGGACATCAGCCGTGTCCCTGAGCTCCCACATTGAGCAAGAGGAGCATAACACGGGTCTGAGATCTCCTGCCATTTTCAATCTTAAGCTTAACTTAGTTAAATGAAAAAGGAACGAAAAGTTTTTACCAATCACACGGGGAAAAAAAAGAGAAATAGAAAAAGCCTTACCTTATCTACACACCACCAAGTCCTTTTTTTTTTGGTTAGAGGAGGAGGGCGGGTGGGAGACACTACAGGTGTCGTGTCTCGGGTTCAGCCGCTGCCCAAATATATAGGACTTACTTACCCAGCTGCCACCTCGCTCTCCCTGTCGCCGCTGCAAAAAGAAACTGCCGAAACAAAAAGGTAAGTTTATATCAGTTGAAACTCACTTAAAAGTGCAATACACGTTTTGTGGTTGAAAGAGGCAAAAAAAGTTTGTTAATCTGTTCATGTGATGAATGGGAATCCCTCCTCCATGTAACTCTTGAATATTTGTGCACCAGAATTGGACACAATACCGTAATAACGGCTGAAGCAATAATTTATTCAAAGGTTCATTGTAACTTACTATACTTTGGACTCAATGCGCACATTGATAATGGTAAGGATGAGAAATGCCTTTTCCACCAGTTCCTGAAACAGCCATGGCACTTTCCACAATTTGTCCATAAAAACCTCCATCCAGATTTCTGTTTCTGCATGCCTGTTACAATGGACTTGTTTCGATGACTTATTCCAACCATACTTCACGCTGGTCAGACTTACATTTCAATTCGTCACCTCTTCCATTCCATCAGCCTATTTATGGACTTTTGAAATCTGCCACTATTCTCACGATTTACTATCCTTCAAGGTTTTGTGTCAGATTCAGACTCATTTTCACCACAAACGCAGGCCATTCGGCCCGTCGAGTCCATGCCGGGTCTCCAACGGAGCTCTTCAGTCATTCCCATTCCGCCGCTCGATCCTGTCGCACTGCAACTTTTGAAATTGTGCCCTGTTGACGCAAGTCTAATTCATTAATATATAGCAAGGAAAGCAAAAGGTCCTCGGACCCACCCTTGGGGGCTGGCATCCAGTGTGAAAAACAAGCTTTCACCACGATTCTGTTTCCCGTCTCGAAGCAAACTTAGTACCTGGTTTCCACTAAAATAAAAGCAAAATACTGCGGATGCTGGAAATCTGAAACAAAGACAAGAAATGCTGGAATCACTCAGCAGGTCTGGCAGCATCCGGTTCCGAAGAAGGGTCACTGACCCGAAACGTTAACTCTGCTTCTCTTTCCACAGATGCTGCCAGACCTGCTGAGTGATTCCAGCATTTCTTGTTTTTGTACCTGGTTTCCACTGTCCATTTTATTGACGTTAATGGACTTGGATGAAAAGATTTTCGGAAGTCTGTAATTAACCCTTTCTGTTAGCTCATCTTGTGTCACATATAATGAAAACGGAACAGGCTCATGCCCCCATAACGAAGACCAAGCTATCACTGGAAATTGAATGGAATGTGGGGTTTAATTTGTGGAAATTATGCGGCTTGAAACAAGTATGAAGTGGACAAGAGGAGACAGAGATTCGTTTGCAAAGTTCGAAATGTCCTTCCCCCAGATCGTCTCAATCAGAAAGAAGGCAGCAAAACTTTCAGCTGGACTGTAAATTTAAATGACCTGCAGAAAATGCTGCTATGAAATCTCACCCCAACCCAAAATCTGACCCAACTTCCGTGTACAGAACCCTGACTGCAAAGTCCCAAAGAGTTATTTCACGTTAATTGAGGAAACAAAATTATTCCGTTTTCAATGAATAAATAGCAACACATTGAAAAAATGAAACATTAAACAAATGACTATTTGCAAGCAATAAAATTATTTCATTAAATTAACTCAGGTTACATTAATCACACCACAATAAATTGAGTAATCCTAAAATCGCATTGAAATAGTAAAGCTAGTTGAAAGTTATTGCAATAACATATTCAATGAAATGACATGAAATTAATCATGTGAGATCACATTAAAGTAAAATTACTTATACAATTCATAAATAATATTCCATCAAGTCAATATAATGTAATCGTCAATTAACAAATCACTTTAACTCAACATTAATCAAATTACTTCATTAAACTAAATAAATGACCTTTTTTCTTTTTAATTATTATCGGGAAATGTGGGCGTCGCCGGCTATTCCAGTATTTATTGTCCTATCCCGAACATTCGTCATACCATGAATATAATTAGATCAGCTGGAATTAAAGTTTAGAAAAGAAATTAGTGAAGGTACATCACATTAAAAGAAGAAATAAGATTAAGCACATTAAATTGATCCAATTATTTCATTTCACTCAAAATGTAATAACTCAATTATTCAAATTATACACAATACAAGTAACTATCTTTAATTGATAAGTTGAATTGCTCAATTTAAATAAAATGACCACTTTACTCAATCTTCGCATTACACTAAGATTAAACTCGTGAGCTAAGAATTTGACATAACATTCAATTAGTAACAGTTCACAGTTCTTACATCTCACTCCAAATAATAAGCCATATAACATCACTTTACATCAAGAAATTCACTGGAGATCAAATTCAAAGTAAAAAAATGCCAAAAGTACATGAAATTTGGAAACGATTGACATTTACTGATTATAAAATGACGTCACCTTAAATTAATTTAGAGATTTTAAGAAGAAGAATTAAATGCGAATATCATCGTCTAAAATGTAGAAAGGAATGTCACAAGGTTCGGAGTGATCATTGCGGGAGGGGGAAGGGGATGGGGAGGGGCAGTAAACCGGGGTTGAAAGGGGGTGGGGCCTGCACTACCCCATTGGCGAGAAGGGCGGGACAGGGGCAGATGCGAGCAACCCGTAGGGGGCGGGGCTGGTGCTTATGTGTCTTTCTGCTAATCAGACCTTCGATCTGTGAAATATTATTCAGATATTCTGTCAATATTCTCCAGCTATTACAAAGAGATTTTGTTGATGTCATTTTGATCTTAGATAAATAGCAGTTCAACCTTGCCCGTCTAAGAGCGAAGTCCAAAGTACGGAAAGTCCTCATCAGGGAACTCCTCTTTGCTGACGATGCTGCTTTAACATCTCACACTGAAGAGTGCCTGCAGAGTCTCATCGACAGGTTTGCGGCTGCCTGAAACGAATTTGGCCTAAACATCAGCTTCAAGAAAACGAACATCATGGGGCAGGACGTCAGAAATGCTCCATCCATCAATATGACTGACCACGCTCTGGAAGTGGTTCAAGAGTTCACCTACCTAGGCTCAACTATCACCAGTAACCTGTCTCTCGATGCAGAAATCAACAAGCGCATGGGAAAGGCTTCCACTGCTATGTCCAGACTGGCCAAGAGAGTGTGGGAAAATGGCGCACTGACACGGAACACAAAAGTCCGAGTGTATCAAGCCTGTGTCCTCAGTACCTTGCTCTACGGCAGCGAGGCCTGGACAACGTATGTCAGCCAAGAGCGACGTCTCAATTCATTCCATCTTCGCTGCCTCCGGAGAATACTTGGCATCAGGTGGCAGGACCGTATCTCCAACACAGAAGTCCTCGAGGCGGCCAACATCCCCAGCTTATACACACTACTGAGTCAGCGGCGCTCGAGATGGCTTGGCCATGTGAGCCGCATGGAAGATGGCAGGATCCCCAAAGACACATTGTACAGCGAGCTCGCCACTGGTATCAGACCCACCGGCCGTCCATGTCTCCACTTTAAAGACGTCTACAAACGCGACATGAAGTCCTGTGACATTGATCATAAGTCGTGGGACTCAGTTGCCAGCGTTCGCCAGAGCTGGCGGACAGCCATAAAGGCGGGGCTAAAGTGTGGCGATTTGAAGAGACTTAGCAGTTGGCAGGAAAAAAGACAGAAGCGCAAGGGGAGAGCCAACTGTGTAACAGCCCCGACAAACAAATTTCTCTGCAGCACCTGTGGAAGAGACTGTCACTCTAGAATTGGCCTTTATAGCCACTCCAGGCGCTGCTCCACACACCACTGACCACCTCCAGGCACTTACCCATTGTCTCTCGAGATAAGGAGGCCAAAGAAGGAGAAGATAAATAAGATATAAAAAGACAAATGTTTTGTTGCGTTTGTGCCGGCGGGGCGGGACCGGGGATGATTGACAGGGCGCGGGAGATTTAAATGGACTCCGGGAGACTGGAGAGAGGAGTCAGAACTGGTGAAAGAAGACTTTGGACAGACCGTCATTGAAAGTTAAGGTTTTTGTTTTTTTTTGTGGGGGGGTGGGAAAGATTGAGTGACTGAGAAAGTGAGGACTGAGTGTTGTAACAGCAACGTTTTGATTGTTTCTGAAATATTTGTTATTGACGTCTTTTTTTTTCTGAAAGGTACAAAAGTGGTTTTGAAATTGAGTAAAGTAGGTGTCCGGGTTATAGTTTTTTAAAGTCTTGGGGACTGAAGAGTTTTTAACCGAGAAATGTCTAGGATTGTTTTTTTTTTACTGCGTTTTGTTGAAATGTTCGTTTAAGATTGATAATGTTCCATGTTTGAGTTCGAGTGATTTCATGGTTTGCAGCTTTTTCAGGTGTTTTTAATGAAGTCATTAAGTTTATTTAATACTTGCGCAGCTTCTTGGAATTAACAATAACGTTGCTCTGTTTTTCCGTGGCTTCGGCTTGTTTTATTTCTGCAAATAATTGATGCTGGTCTGTTTTTTTTTCTCTGCGCTGTGTAATGCTATTAATAATAGTGATACTACTGTTGGTGGAGATCTAATAGTGGTACGTTTGACTATTCAAGTTTTTAAGTAGTTGGGATGGTGTCTTTCACTTGGCATTTGTTTTCACAAATTAATGAGAATTATCTCTGGACCGCACTGCATATGTTTTAAGTCTAATGTCTCAGACTTGGTTTAAGAAATCCTGATCCTAATATTTGCAGTTTCAAACAGAAACGGTTATTCTGTTTACTTATAGATACGTTTTTAAGGTAAAGTACGTCACTTTGAAGTTAGAAACCAAACTTGATTCTTGGAAAAAATGTAGTCACTAAACGTTTTTTGCCTAGGAGTAGATGAGAAAAATCTGAACTTGCTGTTTATGAAGTGACGTTGTGTAAATACAATGCAAGTCAATGATTACAGAAACTCATTCGTGTGCAAAATGGGTTTGTGATCAAATTTGTGCTTCTGTGTATTCGTGGCGAGTCATTTAAAGGTTGAAGCGATCTCACCAGCCAGAGTCCCAATTGTATGCGTCTCTGTCACGGCATTTTTCGGTGTTAACTCTCCTGTTTTATGCCAATTACGTAACTCGTCAAGTTTTATTCAACTCTTTTTTTTAAATGTTAAAGGTTGAAATAGAATTCTCCAAAGCCTTCATAATGGCTCCTTGTTAATAATAATTGGTTTGGTACTTGGTGCCTTTGTGCTTCATGTCGATGACAGTCAAGGTAAAGAACTTTGAGTGGAGAGCGTGGCAACCGACCCTTAGTAATATCTTGTAGTTTGAAGAATACACGGAAACGTCCAAAAATACAATACTAAATGTTTATTTTCACCACGCTGTCAAGTATTGTGTAGTCATTAGAAACGCATCTGGAAAGAAAAGGTTTCATTTCCTTAGCTATACTGTTTGTGTGAAGTGGGGAGAAAGAGGCGAGAACTGAAGCCTGTAATTGTTAAAAACAGTTAACTTCTGTTCCGACTTGCTTCATGACCGTGGAATTGCGATTCAAGCTCGGTCTTCATTTCTACAGCTGGAACTCTCTCATCGTCGGTCGTTCCAGCTAACTCATTCATTCAATAGTGTTTGAAGGGGTGGAACAAGCACATGAAATTTGTAACGCTGAATTAAAATGCTATTGGGGTTTTCAAAACGTATTCTGCTAAAGGTGACTATTAGTTCTGCAGTAACACCCTCAAAATAGTTTAAGTCGCCGCCTCTTGGTCTGAGTGTTCGTACTCTAGATTTGGAGATTGTTTGCGGATAACTACAAATACGAGGTAGGGCTGAAATTGAGCCTGAGCGTCAATGTTTCAGTTCGGTTCAGTTAAATTGAATCGCCTAACGCAGGATTAAACTTTTATCTAATTTGACCGCCTGAAACGGTTGGAAGGCGAAGTGGTTACTTAAATACTACAGAAAAAAACTTTGTTGTGATGCTCTTCGTTCCTCAAACGGTTCAGTCAGAAATGATGCATTTGTTGTGTTCTTGAGTGAAATGGTACGCTCAATTTCCAGTATGTTTTAAGGAAACCTAAGGGTTGGTACATTGCAAATACTTGGTAAAGACGGTATTAACAGCAAGTCCTATTAGGCGCAGTGGTGCGAATTCAAAATTGGTTGGACAAAAATAAGACGAAGCAAAATTCAAATCGAGCAGTCAGCAGATTAGAACGGTAAAACTGCAGTGTGCACGTTTTTAGTTCTAACTTGTATATTTATTCTTTATTACTTTGTTCTCAGTCACGAGAGTTCAATCAACTCCTCAATGCCACAAACGAGGGAAAAGGAGCAAAATTCATGACTCGTTCAAAGGTCTTAATGACAAAGACCAAGATATTACAATCTTGGTAACGTGGAAAGATGCACACCGGGAGGTAGTGGATATGTGAGGGGCTTTGGTGGCTATCCTAAACTCGACAATGTCGAATTGAGATTGAAGTCATGTGAATGTTTTTATAAACTAAAATAATGCAACTCGCATGTGCAAATCATCTGTATAAGTCCTGCCGGCATAGAAGTTGTTTTAGTTTGTACGTTCAGTCTGGAAGTTAATAATCCGACAAGAGTGCAGCAAAGGCCTTTCCAATTAACTAAGTGATGTCCTTTTTGTAGTAGCAAAATGTCACTTTTAATGGTAAGAAAAGTGTTTTTAGTGTCATGTCATTTAAATTAGAGACCATGGCCATTAAAGGTGTGAGCAGAGAAGGGACTTGCGATGTTGAAACAGATTAAACTGCACTGGCTGAATACTATTCTATTCAAGCTATCAAGCTTGATCCAAATAGGGATGATGGTTTTAAATATAACTGCATGATTATGGTAAACTGCAGAGCATGAAGCGCAGATTGGGAGATGAGTATGTCAGTAGTAGAGCTCACGGTAGCGTTCTGCCCAACGGGACACCGTTTCAATGTTTCGGAGCATTTAATTGACTTTATTTGGGTGTGTCAAGAACTTTCTTTTTGGTGGTATCACCATTCGATCATAAAATAGCTTCGACACATGCAGTTTAAATGTGCTTCCAGTGTATTAAGTATTTGCACAGCAGGCGAGACGCACGGATGGCAGGCGAGACGCACGGATGGTTTGTTGCCTCCCTGGTGCCAGGGTCCGTGATGTTTGTGATCGCGCCTTCAGGATCCTTAAAGGGGAGGGGGAGCAGCCAGAGGTCGTGGTGCACATTGGCACCAACGACGTAGGAAGGAAGGGTGGCACAGATGTTAGAAGTGAGTTTAGGGAGTTAGGCTGGAAGCTGAAAGCTCGGACGGACAGAGTTGTTATCTCTGGTTTGTTGCCGGCGCCACGTGATAGTGAGGCTAGGAATAGGGAGAGAGCACAGCTGAACACGTGGCTGCAGGAATGGTGTAGGAGGGAGGGCTTCCAGTTCTTGGATAATTGGACTGCATTCTGGGGAAGATGGGACCTGTTCAAACAGGACGGGCTGCATCTGAACCAGAGGGGCACCAATATCCTGGGAGGGAGGTTTGCTAGTACTGTTCGGGAGGGTTTAAACTAGTTTGGGAGGGGGATGGGAACCGGACTTGTAATCCAGGGACCAGTGGGTCCACTCAGAAAGACAAAGAGTGTAGTGAGGTATTGGGGAAGGTAGCACTGTCAGAGGACAGATGGGCACGGAGAAGGGTTAAAGTGCGTATACTTCAACGCAAGAAGCATCAGGAATAAGGTGAGTGAATTGAAGGCGTGGATGGGCACTTGGGACTACGATGTTGTGGCCATCACTGAAACGTGGATAGGTGAGGGGGAGGAATGGTTTTTGGAGGTACCTGGTTATAGATGTTTTCATAAGATTAGGAATGGTGGTAAAAGAGGTGGGGGGGTGGCATTGTTAGTTAGAAATAGTGTAACAACTGCTGAAAGAATTTTCGAGGAGGATCTGCCGACTGAGGCACTGTGGGTTGAGGTCAGGAACAGGAAAGGAGCAGTCACCTTGATGGGAGTTTTCTATAGGCCCCCCAATAGCAGCAGGGAGGTGGAAGAGCAGATTGGGAAACAGATTTTGGAAAGGAGCAGAAGTCACAGGGTAGTAATTATGGGGGATTTCAACTTCCCAAATATTGATTGGCAACTCTTTAGATCGAATAGTTTGGATGGGGTAGTGTTTGTGCAGTATGTCCAGGAAGCTTTTCTGACTCAGTATGTAGACTGCCCGACCAGAGGGGAGGCAATATTGGATTTGGTACTAGGTAATGAACCAGGGCAAGTGATAGAGCTGTTGGTGGGCGAGCACTTTGGAGATAGTGATCACAATTCTGTAGCATTCACTGTGGTAATGGAGAGGGATAGGTATGTGCAACAGGGCAAGGTTTACAATTGGGGGAAGGGTAGATATGATGCTGTCAGGCAGGAACTGAGGAGCATAAGTTGGGAGCATATGCTGGCAGGGAAGGGCACGGTCGAAATGTGGAACTTTTTCAAGGAGCAGATAGTAGGGGCCATTGATAAGCATGTCCCTGTCAGACAGGGAAGGGATGGTCATGTGAGGGAACCGTGGTTGACAAGAGAGGTTGAGAGTCTTGTTAGGAAGAAGAAGGATGCGTATATAAAGTTGAGGAAAAAGGGCACAGGCATAGCTCTAGAGGGATACAAGATGGCCAGGAAGGATCTGAAGAAAGGGATTAGGAGAGCTAAGAGAGGGCATGAAAAATGCTTGGCGGGTAGGATAAAAGAAAACCCCAAGGCCTTTTACGCGTATGTCAGAAATATGAGGATGACCAGGGGGACCATAGGTCCGGTCAAGGACAATAGCGGGAGACTGTGTGTTGAGCCGGAAGAGATAAGTGAGGTTTTGAATGAGTACTTCTCTTCGGTATTTACGAATGAGAAGGGGTGTATTACTGAAGAGGACGGTGTGAAACAGACTGGTAAGCTCGAGGAAGTGCTCGTTAGGAGGGAAGATGTGTTGGGGTTTTTGAATAACTTGAAGATAGACAAGTCTCCCGGGCCTGACGGGGTATATCCAAGGATGTTATGGGAAGCAAGGGATGAAATTGCAGAGCCGTTGGCAATGATCTTTTCATCTTCTCTGCTGACGGGGGTGGTACCAGGTGATTGGAGGGTGGCAAATGTTGTGCCCCTGTTCAAGAAAGGGAATAGGAACAACCCTGGGAATTACAGGCCAGTTAGTCTTACTTCGGTGGTAGGCAAGTTGATGGAAAAGGTGCTGAGGGATAGGATTTCTGAGCATCTGGAAAGACACTGCTTGATTCGGGACAGTCAGCACGGTTTTGTGAGGGGTAGGTCTTGCCTCACAAGCCTGATTGAATTCTTTGAGCAGGTGACCAAGCAAGTGGATGAGGGTAAACCAGTGGATGTGGTGTACATGGATTTTAGTAAGGCATTTGATAAGGTCCCCCATGGTAGACTTATGGAGAAAGTCAGGAGGCATGGGATAGTGGGGAATGTGGCCAGTTGGATTAAGAATTGGCTAACTGATAGAAGGCAGAGAGTGGTCTTAGATGGTAAATACTCAGCCTGGAGCCCAGTTACCAGTGGCGTGCCGCAGGGATCAGTTCTGGGTCCTCTCCTGTTTGTGATTTTTATTAACGACTTGGATGAGGAAGTCGAAGGGTGGGTCAGTAAATTTGCAGATGATACAAAGGTTGGTGGAGTTGTGGATACCGAGGAGGGCTATTGTCGTCTGCAAAGGGACTTGGATAGGTTGCAGTGCTGGGCTGAAAAGTGGCAGATGGAGTTTAACCCTGAAAAGTGAGGTCGTCCATTTTGGAAGGACAAACATGAATGCAAAATACTGGGTTAACGGTAGGGTTCTTGGGCATGTGGAGGAGCAGAGAGACCTTGGGGTCTATGTGCATAGATCATTGAAAGTTGCAACTCAAGTGGATAGGGCTGTGAAGAAGGCATATGGGGTGTTAGCGTTCATTAGCAGAGGGATTGAATTTAAGAGCCGTGAGGTGATGATGCAGCTGTACAGGACCTTGGTAAGGCCTCATTTGGAGTACTGTGTGCAGTTCTGGTCGCCTCATTTTAGGAAGGATGTGGAAGCCTTGGAGAGGGTGCAGAGGAGATTTACCAGGATGTTGCCTGGAATGGAGAATAAGTCTTACGAGGAAAGGCTGAACATTCTAGGCCTCTTCTCATTAGAAAGGAGAAGGATGAGGGGTGACATGATAGAGGTTTATAAGATGATCAGGGGAATAGATAGGGTAGACAGTCAGAAACTTTTTCCCCGGGTGGAGCAAAGCGTTACAAGGGGTCATAAATTTAAGGTGAAGGGTGGGAGATATAAGGGGGATGTCAGGGGAAGGTTCTTTACCCAGAGAGTGGTCGAGGCATGGAATGCCTTGCCCGGGGAAGTTGTTGAGTCAGAAACTTTAGGGACTTTCAAAAGGCTTTTGGATAGGTATATGGATAAAGGAGAATGATGGGGTATAGATTAAATTGTCCTTGACAGAGGACAAAGGATCGGCACAACATTGTGGGCCGAAGGGCCTGTTCTATGTTCTATGTTCTATGTTCTATGTTCTATGTTCTATGTTCTATGTTCTATGTTCTATGTTCTATGTTCTATGTTCTATGTTCTATGTTCTATGTTCTATGTTCTATGTTCTATGTTCTATGTTCTATGTTCTATGTTCTATGTTCTATGTTCTATGTTCTATGTTCTATGTTCTATGTTCTATGTTCTATGTTCTATGTTCTATGTTCTATGTTCTATGTTCTATGTTCTATGTTCTATGTTCTATGTTCTATGTTCTATGTTCTATGTTCTATGTTCTATGTTCTATGTTCTATGTTCTATGTTCTATGTTCTATGTTCTATGTTCTATGTTCTATGTTCTATGTTCTATGTTCTATGTTCTATGTTCTATGTTCTATGTTCTATGTTCTATGTTCTATGTTCTATGTTCTATGTTCTATGTTCTATGTTCTATGTTCTATGTTCTATGTTCTATGTTCTATGTTCTATGTTCTATGTTCTATGTTCTATGTTCTATGTTTATTCTGGATTATAAAGGTTATGCAGTGTGAAATGTTGCGTTTATCTTGCCTGTAAATGTGCTTTTCAATGTAAAACACAACGTGCTTAATGAGTTGGCACCAAGCAAGAGTGTTCGTTTGTCAACAAATTCGGAGAACATGAGCTTAACAATAAAATTCTTAACATTAAGGTGCTGACCATGCTAAATGTGGAGTTGGGTTAAACTACGTGTTGTATGGAGAAGATTTAATCAAGATCAAGGAGAAAAAATGCACATTAATGATGGGAGCTTAAATAAAAGGCACTCTACAGTCAAGAAGTGCAAATGTTTCAAAGCATAATAAAATTTGGTAGCAAACCTCCAGAGCATGCCTCAGTTGAAGGTATGGAGCTCCTCCCTTTAACATGAGATAATTGTGTCTCCAGTATATTGAGGTAAATAAGTATGTACATCTGTCATTATATAGTGGATGGAGAATCACTTGGTCTGCATCATGACTCCAAAAGCAGCAATGGTCAAAATTTATCTAGAACTCTGGTCATGAAAGTCAACATTGGCATGTAAATGTTTCTACCAAAAATGGCAAGAGCATTTTGTTTGGAATTTGTCAGCCTGAAGATGAGGGTTTCAACTTCACTTTTTTAAAGTTGCCAGAATCAGTTTTGGTCTGAACTTGCAGTGATCAACTCTTGTCTGTATTACTGTGGGATGAACTGGAATCTGAAGCTTCACATGTTAACTTGTAAAAAAGCTGGGGTGTAACTTCACTGAAGCTGATGTGAACCCTTAGTGTGTTAAAGCTGTACCTGTCAAACGTGGTGTGCAATGGCTTTACAAAGCTTGCTTGCTTAAACTTGGTGTGAAATATTGGTCGTAATTTTGAAAGTAAGCCAGGTTTCACTTTAGCCTGCAACCTTGTTCTAATCTGCCAGCTTCTACCTCTGCATTCAACCTTGTGTCTGACCAAAGCTACCAGGCTCAAATGTGGTCTGTTGATGGATTGTGGACAAAATGTCAGGGTCTGGTGACTTTTATATTTAAAAAAAAACCATGCTGGACTTCCACTTTGATTCTCAAGTCAGAACTGCACTCATATTTTTATCAACCTTGGTCAGATACCCAAGAAGCGTGGAGAAAAAAAAACTGCAGTTAAAATAGCTGGGCCTGGAACTTTGCTGTGAAAAGCAGTTGGGGTTTCAACCTTCATGTGTAACATGAGTTTTGGCAACAAGCTGGGCATGCAACCTTTTGTCTGTAAATAAATTGCAGGGCTTAACCTTGCTATGTTTTATTAAAAAGCCAGGGCATATCACCTGATTATTTGGAGCAGTAAAAATTTGCTGTGGTCAAATTGAGTCTTCAGCTGTCCTTTCACAAATCCAAGGTTAAAAATCTGGGGGGCCTTAACATGGGTCACCAGTTTGACGTGGCTGTGAAAAAGCTCCAGCTATTGATGTTTGGATTGAACGTTGGTCTTCAGAGGTGCGAACAAAAACAAGATGCAACTTTAGTCAGTAAAAAGCTGGGTGACTTGAGCTTCATATGTGACCTTTTGGCTTGGAAGCTTGTGCCTGTGTGTTTTAGCTAATTGTATCTGCACGGTTGGTTATTAAGTTGCATAGTTCCATCTGGGACAAGCTGCTGGTTTTAAAAACCCTAGTCTATCCTTGGTATGTAGAAAGCCGGTGGGTTGCAAAGTCTAAATATGAATTTAGTAATAAACCACAAAGCTGCGAGCTGAACCATTTTGTAACTGAATTTTAAGTCCGGTTTAAACTTCGGTCTTATGGTCTACAACACTTGCGTAGAGGAAGCAGTTTGTCTTGCGGCTTGAAGAAAAACACTGCTTAGCTTTAACAATTGTGACTGAAATTGGAGTGTTCATGTATTCAAGTGTGGGCCTCCGATCTAGTATCAAACATTGGTCTGCAACATTAGTTTGTGTAAACCTGCAGGCTACAAACTTGGTCTCAAGCACTCTGTAAATAGCACTCAACAAAAGGCTGTGAAATTGGTCACTCACAACTGTAAGTGCCCCAAAAGCACAGGGTAGCAAACTCCTCGTTAAAAGGAACAATCGTAGGTTTGAAAATTCTCCACTGCACAGAAAAAGGCTGGGTGGTAACCATTTTTGTATGCAACTGGTAATTAACAGAGCAGCAGTTTGTCTAACATTGTAAGTTTCTTTAACATAAGTAAAACAATTTTGTTAGTCATGAAAAAGCTGCTGGCCTCAAACTGCAGTTGCAATAAAAGCTGGGTGTCATGAACTCATAATTTCAGGTCACTAAAAATATGACAGCCTGCAGGCTCAAGTTTGGCTTGTAACTTTAGTCTAGAAAAGCTGCTTGGCTCCAGCCTGGTGTCAGAAGTCTAATTTTTAAACCAGTTGGCAAAGCTGCTGCATTTAACTTGAGCTTTGCAACACTTTGGCAAAAGCAGATAGCAATGTCTAGTCTGGTTCAAATGATCCAGGTATGTGGAAAGCTGGCAATACTGCACGAAAGCAGAGATCTCATGGAAGCACCATCAGTCTGCATCAGGGCTTTAAATTGAGCTGGGTGAAGGTATCTGAATAGCTGCCGTTTAAAGCTTGGTTGGAGAAAATCCAGCTTGGTCTGAGTTAAGGTTTTGAAAAGCTGTAGTGTGAAACTTTGGTAAATCTGTTAAAGCTGTCTATTAGAGGGGAGCTCAAACTTAATTTACCTTGCTTTGTAAAAAGCTGCTGCATTTAATTCTGCACTATTAATTATGGAAAAAAAAAGTGTAATCTGCAATACTCAGTAAAAAGCAGCTTGGGTCCAGAATTTTATATGGGTAAGAAAATAGCTTTGTAAAATCTGGCAGCTCAGCATGAGATGCAATAAGTGCAGAAGAGGCAGCGTTTTTGAAGTCTCTTGAAAAAGATGTGCTCAAGCATCCTTATTTAACAATCTAACTTTTTAAACTCAGTTCAAATTTGCTCTTAGTTTTTCCTCAATCTTAACAGTTCACAAATTGAAAAACTGGGGGTACCACTTTTTTTTATTAAAAAAAAAAATTGGTGCTATGATTTTTAAGACCAGATAGGGTGCAACCTTGTTCAGTTATGTGGTCTGTAACATGGGTCAGACTAAATCTGAACCTCTTTTCAGCTGTTACTCAATCTGAGTCAAATGCTGCGGAGCTCAAAATTGGTACAAAATGGAGATGAAGAAAAATTAGGCCAAAACCTTGCATCCTTTGGTAAAAGTAACAGGTTTGTATAAGAAAGTGGACCTGAAAAAACATTGCCAACATTATTAAAGAAACTGTTAAGCTCTAAGGTTAGTCAAAGCACAAGGTTTAAAAATAAAAATTGAAAGTTGGAGCAAGAAAGTAGCCATTTTAAGAGGCCCAAACTTTAACATTTCTGTTAAATTAAAGCTGCCAGATTAAAAGTGGGTCTTGGTTTTGCAAAGACATGTTTTTCTAAAGGGAAATATTGCACTCCTCCAGATTAGTATGCAGCCTTTTGAAGCTGGATTAACTTTGATTTGTCAACTTGCAAATGGCCTGTTCCTGTTTTGTATTTTTTTTATTTAGAGATACAGCACTGAAACAGGCCCTTCAGCCCACCGAGTCTGGGCCGACCAACCACCCATTTATACAAAGCCTACATTCCTACCACATCCCCCACCTGTCTGTATATTCTCCTACCACCTACCTATACGGGCAATTTATAATGGCCAATTCACCTATCAACCTGCAAGTCTTTTGGTGGGAGGAAACCGGAGTACCCAGCGAAAACCCACGTTGAACTTACAAACTCCACACGGGTGTGGAACTTGAAGTGAGCCATCCTTGGACTAGTGAGTTTGCTTGGTCAGTATGTTTCTCACGCAAACTGCTCCTTAGGAATGTACCATGTCTGGCTGATATAAGAGTGTTGTTGAAGCCTGATGTCTTTCTGTTGTTGCGCTGTACCAGCTGCAAAGCCAATGGTGAGATAGATATGTAAACGAAGGATTGAAAATGACTTATTTGTTTAGAGCAAGAATTAAATTGTAATATTGATGCTTTAGAATGCAAATTAACAATTAAAATATGATTAAGATTATTGGTTGCAGAATAGTATAATTGCCACTGTTTGACTGTAATTCTTTAGAACATCGCACTGAGTCTCAATGTAAGCTCTACTGTGTTTGTTCTCGTGCACAAGTTAATAAAGTAGTTTGCAAGTACTCATGCGAGGAAGTTTGATTTATTCTGCTCTATTTTCTTCCACACAGGCAGTACCCAGAATTGAACCTGGGTCACTGGAGCTGTGAGGCTGCGGTGCTAGCCACTGTGCCGCCCGTTCTTTTTTTTTTTTTCTGGCCTCTTTCGGGACAAAGGTATGCTCAAACATATAACCTTCAGTCAGTGAAAAGCTACTGGGCTGAAGCTTGGTAAAACCAAGTGAAGGTGAGAGATTAAATCCTGCTGATACTTGTCATAGCATTTGCAACATTGTAATTAATCAAACTATCAGAAACTTGCTATTTCTTAGTGCAGTTAATCTCGGTAGCTTGTATTGTCAAAGATTGGTGCTTGGGTGTGTAGTGCAATCGGGTTCAACACATTCCAGGTAGGTAAAACCATTTAAATTTTTTTTGCTAATGGACCTGAGGATTAAGTACACTTTGGTAAACTATACTTCAATCAAATTGAACTTTATGTATCTAATGACTAAATGGAGTAGATGCTACTATAGAATGTGACCAATTCCACACAGACTGCAAATGTGAAGTAATGATGCATGGAGCCTAACTTGACCATATTACCATAGATATAAATCTTCAAGTCTAATGTATGGTCAAATAACAGATTAGATCCAAAAACAATGTTTTTGCACTTAACACCTATTGCAGTAAACAGTATAGAATTTAGGTTATTACAGGTTGCATTTATGCTTTTGTTCAGGGGTTGGGCATAGTTATCTATTGCATACCATGCAGGATTGAATATGAAGAAAACAGTGGTACCAGACGCTGCTCATCACAAAGCCTTAAAACACAAAGGCAATGATGCTGTAAAGAGTCCTGTAATAATCATTATGTACAAGCACAAGTATGGTTGGACATAAAATATTACAACTGAGCTATAAAAAAAAAAGCAACCAAGTTGTGTGAAAGTGTATTTAGTTTAATGTTATCTATTGTGGAATAATTTGTATCTTGTCATAGCTGTAGTATAAAATTAAAATAGTCTGAGCATTGAAGTGTCAGTGGGCAAAGCCACCTGGCATGTTCCAATAACTAGGTAAGATAGTCTGCTTGAACTTTGTAATGTTTGTCACAATTAGCCTCTAGGCTCACTTTTTTTGACTTGGCATCATCTCCCTGACCAGCAGACTCATTCAGCCACCTCCAGCATTCTCTCAAGCTGTGCCTCCTTAGCTGCTCTCTATCTTGTCATTGAAGAGTGTCACTGTCTGAGATCAGCTGTCTAAATTCCTGTACACCCTTGCTCACTCAACCTGTTTTCACCTTGTCTCTAGTCTAACCCTGACCTTGTCAACAAACTTGCAGACAAGAGGAGTACTGTTCTCCTCTGTTGTCCTGACTTACAACTTGCAGAAGCTCAGTACCAGCTCACAAACTGTCTCCAACTGCTGCCCCTCCCCAACCCCCTTTCTGGACATCTGCCCTCTGCAGCTTCCAAACTCAGAATCCTGCAACCCCAGACAGCCCACTTACACCTCTTGCATAAAATCCACTAACATGACCATGATAGATGCATTGTTTTCTGCATGTTCCTGTCCCACTGAATTATTATTTTTTGCTATCTTGACGCTATAGATTGTTCCGTGGTCCAGTCTCCAACATGTACAGCGGTGACTCTTCAGATGCCATATTTCATCAGGATAATTTCTAATTTGCTGCTCTTCCCCAACACCCCCCCCCCCCCCCCCCCAAACTGCTGCCTCTAAACTATGGACATCCAATGCCTTTGCACTGCCGTGCCCCACCAAGACAGTGTGAGGGCTCTCTGCTTCCTTTTTAAAGAAGCATGATCAGTCCCCATCTACCATGACCACCGCCCCACTCCCCCTGGCTGAACCTGCTTTCAAATTGAACAACTTCGACAACTGCATTCTTTACTTTCAAATAAATAAGGGTACCTGCATGGGTACTAGTAATGCTTGTCTTTTTTTTTTGTGGGATATGTCAAACATGTTCTAGGCTTACTCTGTTCCCTTACCAACTTTTTTCCAGTACATTGACAGTGCAGTTTCCTGCTCTTGCCTGGAACTGGAAAACTTGATAAACTTTACTTCCAATTTCCCCCCCCAAATCACTTTTTTTTTTTTAAACACCGTTCATCTGACCTATCCCTTTCTCGACTTCTCCCTCCATCTAATGGGGATTGGCTGTCTACAAAT
Organism: Heterodontus francisci; assembly: GCF_036365525.1. NCBI lineage: Eukaryota > Metazoa > Chordata > Chondrichthyes > Heterodontiformes > Heterodontidae > Heterodontus > Heterodontus francisci. The sequence goes on from NC_090386.1 coordinate 103,463,274, forward strand.
ATTAAAGGCCACATGCTCCAACAGCTGTCAACTAAAACTAGACGTCCCACCTTGGCTCCTGGAAGAATTCTGTTCTTAGTTTGTTGCCAATGTCATCTGCTTTGAACGTCATGGGGGGGGAAAAAAGAGAAATGAAGTGTGCAAACTATTGGGATTGAAGGCCAAAAAGTCCTCAAGGCCTGATGGCTTACATCTTAGGATCTTGAAGTATGTGGCAGGGGCAGTAGGGGATCCTTCAGTTAACAAATTGTAAATTCCCTGGATGTGGGAAAGGTTCCAGTGCATTGGAAAAATGCTCATAAGCTCTTATTCAAAAGGGAGGGAGGCACAAATTCAGAAACTACAGATTAGTTTAACAGGTCAGTGAAGTTGTTGGGATCCATTATTAAGGAAGCAATAGGACACTTATAAAGTCAAAACTCAATCCATCAGTCAGCATGGTTTTATGAAGGGTAAATTGTGTTTAACTAATTTGCTACAGTTCTTCGCAGATGTAACAAGTGAAGAGAATAATGGGGATCCTGTACATGTAGTATATCTGGACTTCCAGAAGGCATTTGATAAGGTGCTGCATAACTTAAGATCAAATGTGGGTAGGGACAATTTATCCCCTTGGATAGAGGATAGGATAGATGGGACCTTTTATGGTTGGCAAGATGTAACTAGTAGGGTGCCACAAGGTTAGTTCCTTGAGGTCCCAACTGTTTACAATCTATAACTAATTGGATGCAGGGATAGAAGGTACTTTTGCCAAACTTGCAGGTTAACAAGAGCAAAGAACAGTACAGCACAAGAACAGGCCATTTGACCCTCCAAGCCTGCACTGATCTTGATGCCTGTCTAAACTAAAACCTTCTGCTCTTCTGGGGACTGTATCCCTATATTCCCATTGTATTTGTGTATTTGTCAAGATGCCTCTTAAATGTTGCTATCGTAAGCTAACATTAAAATGGTGAAACTAAATTGCAATAAATGTACAAATGGCTATGGATAGGCGCATGGGGTCCAAGATGTACTAGCTAGATGGATAAAGAACTGGCTGGGCAACAGAAGACAGTAGCAGTGGAAGGGAGTTTCTCAAAATGGAGACGTGTGACCAGTGGTGTTCCACAGGGATCAGTGCTGGGGCCACTGTTTGTGATATACATAAATGATTTGAAGGGAAGTATAGGTGGTCTGATTAGCAAGTTTGCAGACGACACTAAGATTGGTGGAGTAGCAGATAGTGAAGGGGACTGTCAGAGAATACAGCAGAATATAGACAGATTGGAGAGTTGGGCAGAGAAATGGCAGATGGAGTTCAATCAGGGCAAATGCGAGGTGATGCATTTTGGAAGATCCAATTCAAGAGTGAACTATACAGTAAATGGAAAAGTCCTGGGGAAAATTGATGTACAGAGAGATTTGGGTGTTCAGGTCCATTGTTCCCTGAAGGTGGCAACGCAGGTCAATAGAGTGGTCAAGAAGGCATACGGCATGCTTTCCTTTGTCGGATGGGGTATTGAGTACAAGGGTTGGCAGGTCACGTTACAGTTGTATAGGACTTTGGTTCTGCCACATTTGGAATACTGTGTGCAGTTCTGGTCACCACATTATCTAAAGGATGTGGATGCTTTGGAGAGGGTGCCGAGGAGGTTTACCAGGATGTTGCCTGGTATGGAGGGCGCTAGCTATGAAGAGGTTGAGTAGATTAGGATTATTTTCATTAGAAAGACAGAGGTTGAGGGGGGACCTGATTTGAGGTGTACAAAATCATGAGAGGTATAGACAGGGTGGATAGCAAGAAGCTTTTTCCCAGAGTGGGGGATTCAATTACAAGGACGAGTTCAAAGTGAAAGGGGAAAGGTTTAGGGGGGATATGCGTGGAAAGTTCATTACGCAGAGGGTGGTGGGTGCATGGAACGCATTACCAGTGGAGGTGGTAGATGCGGGCGCAATAGCGTCTTTTAAGATGTATCTGTCCAGATACATGAATGGGCAGGAAGCAGAGATAGAGACCCTTAGAAAATAGGCGACAGGTTTAGATAAAGGATTTGGATCGGCGTAGGCTTGGAGGGCCGAAGGGCCTGTTCCTGTGCTGTAATTTTCTTTGTTAGGTGAATGTGTGCCTAAATTTTGCAGATGGATTTCGATGTGGATAAGTGAGGTTATCCATTTTTGTTGAAGGGTTAGAAAGGTAAATTAGCTACAAGAGAAAACTGAGCTTTGATGCTGAGGGATTGGAGTGTGCTGATACATGAGTTGTCAAAATAGTCTGCAGGTGCAGCAAGTAAAAAGGAAGGCCAATGAAATGTTGGCATTCATTGCTAAAGGAATAGAGTATAAAAGTAGGGAAGTGTTGCTGCAACTATACAAAGCAGTAGTGAGACTGCATCTGGAGTATTGTGTACAGTTTTGGTCCCCTGAGTTGAAAAGGGAAATAGTTGGATTTGGAGGCAGTTCAGATGAGGTTCACTAGATTGGTTCCAGAGAGCAAAGAAAATTACAGCACAGGAACAGGCCCTTCGGCCCTCCAAGCCTGCGCCAATCCAGATCTTCTATCTAAACATGTTGCCCATTTTCTAAGGGTCTCTATCTCTGCTTCCTGCCCATTCATGTATCTGTCCAGATACATCTTAAAAGACGCTATCGTGCCCGCGTCTACCACCTCCGCTGGAAACACGTTCCAGGCACCCACCACCCTCTGCGTGAAGAACTTTCCACTCTTATTCCCCCCTAAACTTTCCCCTCTCTTTGAACTCGTGACACCTAGTAATTGAATCCCCCACTCTGTGGGGGGGGGGGGGAGGAAGCTTCTTGCTATCCATCCTGTCTATACCCCTCATGATTTTGTACACCTCAATCAGGTCCCCCCTCAACCTCCATCTTTCTAATGAAAATAATCCTAATCTACTCAACCTCTCTCCGTAGCTAGCGCCCTCCATACCAGGCAACATTCTGGTGAACCTCCTCTGCACCCTCTCCAAAGCATCTACATTCTTTTGGTAATGTGGCAACCAGAACTGCACGCAGTATTCCAAATGTGGCCGAGCCAAAGTCTTATACAACTGTAACATGACCTGCCAACCCTTGTACTCAATACCCTGTCCGATGAAGGAAAGTATGCCTTCTTGACAACTCTATTGACCTGCGTTGCCACCTTCAGGGAACAATGGACCTGAACACCCAAATCTCTCTGCACATCAATTTTCCCCAGGACTTTTCCATTTACTGTATAGTTCACTCTTGAATTGGATCTTCCAAAATGCATCACCTCGCATTTACCCTGATTGAACTCCATCTGCCATTTCTCTGCCCAACTCCAATCTATATTCTGCTGTATTCTGACAGTCCCCTTCACTATCTGCTACTCCACCAATCTTGGTGTCGTCTGCAAACTTGCTAATCAGACCACCTATACTTTCCTCCAAATCATTTGTATATATCACAAACAGTAGTCCCAGCACGGATCCGTGCTGGAACACCACTGGTCACACGTCTCCATTTTGAGAAACTCCCTTCCACTGCTACTCTCCGTCTGCTGTTGCCCAGCCAGTTCTTTATCCATCTAGCTAGTACACCTTGGATCCCATGCGACTTCACTTTCTCCAACCTTATCAAACGCCTTACTGAAGTCCATGTATACGACATCTACAGCCCTTCCCTCATCAATCAACTTTGTCACTTCCTCAAAGAATTCTATTAAGTTGGTAAGACATGACCTTCCCTGCACAAAACCATGTTGCCTATCACTGATAAGCCCATTTCCTTCCAAATGGGAAAAGATTCTATCCCTCAGTATCTTCTCCAGCAGCTTCCCTACCACTGACGTCAGGCTCACCGGTCTATAATTACCTGGATTATCCCTGCTACCCTTCTTAAACAAGGGGACAACATTAGCAATTCTCCAGTCCTCCGGGACCTCACCCGTGTTTAAGGATGCTGCAAAGATATCTGTTAAGGCCCCAGCTATTTCCTCTCTCGCTTCCCTCATAACCTGGGATAGATCCCATCCAGACCTGGGGACTTGTCCACCTTAATGCCTTTTAGAATACCCAACACTTCCTCCCTCCTTATGCCGACTTGACCTAGAGTAATCAAACATCTGTCCCTAACCTCAACATCCGTCATGTCCCTCTCCTCGGTGAATACCGATGCAAAGTACTCGTTTAGAATCTTCCCCCATTTTCACTGACTACACGCATAACTTTCCTCCTTTTGTCCTTGAGTGGGCCAATCCTTTCTCTAGTTATCCTCTTGCTCCTTTATATATGAATAAAAGGCTTTGGGATTTTCCTTAAACCCCTCATCTCTGCAGGGTTAAGAGATTGAGCAGTTTAGGCCTTGACTCCAGAGTTTAGAAGAATGAGGAGAGATCTAATTGAGGTACATAAATGATTAAGGGAATTGACAAAGTAGATGTAGAGAGGATGTTTCCTCTGGTGGGGCAAACTAGAACGAGAAGTTATAGTTTTAGGATAAGGGGTTGCAGATTTAAACCAGAGATGAGAAATTACTTCTCAAAGGGTCTCTGGAATTCACTACTCCAGAGTGTGGTGGATGCCAGGGCATTGAGTAAATGTGACAGATTTTTACTAAAGGCTTGAAGGGTTATGAAGAATGGGCAGGAAAGTAGAGTTGATGCTGAGGTGAGATCAGTCATGATGGCTTTGAATGGCAGAGCACATTCAAGGGGCTGAATTGCCTACTGCTATTAGAACATTGCACAGTACAGGCCCTTTGGCCCACAGTGTGCCAAACCTTTAACCTACTCTAAGATCAAACTAACTACCTACCCTTCATTCTACTATCATCCATGTACCTATCCAAGAGTTGCTTAAATGCCCCTAATGTATCTGCTTCTACCACTGCTGGCAGTGCATTCCACCACTCTCTATGTAAAGAACCTACCTCTGACATCTCTCCAAAACCTTCCTCCAATCACCTTTCAAATTATACCCCCTGGTGATGGCCCTTTCCACCCTGGGGAAAAAGTCTCTGGCTATCCACTATCAATGCCTCTCATCTTGTACCCCCTCCATCAAGTTGCGCCTCATCCTTTGCTCCAATGAGAAAAACCCTAGCTCCCTCAATATTCCTTCGTAAGACATGCCCTCCAGTCCAGGCAGCATCCTGGTAAATCTCTTCTGCACCCTCTCTGAAGCTTCCACATCCTTCCTATAATGAGGCGACCAGAACTGAACACAATATTCCAAGTGTGGTCAAACCAGGGCCTTATAGAGCTGCAGCATAACCTCGCGGCTCTTAAATTCAATCCCCCTGTTAATGAAAGCCAACACCTTGACAACCCTATCAACTTGGGTGGCAACTTTGACCGATCTATGGACATGGACCCCAAGATCCCTCTGTTCCTCCACACGACCAAGAATCCTGTCTTTAAGCCTGTATTCTGCATTCAAGTTTGACCTTCCAAAATGAATCACTTCACACTTTTCCAGGTTGAACTCCATCTGTCACTACTCAGCCCAGCTCTGCATCCTGTCAATGTCCCGTTGCAACCTACAACAGCCTTCCACACTATCCACAACTCCAGCAACCTTCGTGTCATTGGCAAACTTGCTAACCCAGCCTTCCACTTCCTCATCCAAGTCATTTATAAAAATCACAGAGCAGAGGTCCCAGAACAGATCCTTGTGGAACACCACTGGTCACAGAGCTCCATGCTGAATACTTTCCATCTACTACGACCCTCTGACTTCTATGGGCCAGCCAATTCTGTTTCAAGACAGCCAAATTCCCTGAATACCATGCCTCATTTTCTGAATGAGCCTACCATGGGGAACCTTCATCAAACGCCTTGCTAAAATCCATATACTCCACATCCACTGCTCCTCCTTCATCAATGTGTTTTGTCACATCTTCAAAGAATTCAACAAGGCTTGAGGCATGACCTGCCCCTCACAAAGCCATGCTGACTGTCTCTAATCAAACCATGCTTTTCCAAATAATCATAAATCCTGTCTTAGAATCCCCTCCAATAATTTGCCCATTACTGACTTAAGACTGGTCTATAATTCCCAGGGTTACCCGTATTCCCTTTCTTGAACAAGAACAACATTCGCCACCCTCCAATCATCTGGTACTACTCCAGTGGACAATGAAGATGCAAAGATCATCACCAAAGGCGCGGCAATCTCTTCCCTCGCTTCCCGTAATATCCTTGGGTAAATCCCGTCTGGCCCTGGGGACTTATCTGTCCTCATATCATTCAAAATTTCCAGCACATCCTCCCTCTTAACCTCAGCCTGTTCCATGCTGTCCTCACATATGACCAGGTCCCTCTCACTAATGAATACTGAAGCAAAGTATTCATTAAGGACCTCCCCTACCTCCTCCAACTCCAGGCAGAAGTTCCCTCCACTATCCCTGATTGGCCCTACCCTCACTCTGGCCACCCTCTTGTTCCTCAAGTGTAGAACGCCTTGGGATTTTCCTTAATCCTACCCGCCAAGACTTTTTCATGTCCCCTTCTAGCTCTCCTAAGTCCATTCTTCAGTTCCTTCCTGGCTACCTTGTAACCCTCTGGGGCCCTGTCTGATCCTTGCTTCCTTCTTCCTCTTGACTAGCTGTTCCACATCTCTTGTCATCCAAGGTTCCTTCACCCTACCATCCCTTCCCTGCCTCACCTGGACAGGTTTGTTCTGCAGTCGCAGCAAGTGCTCCCTAAACAACCTCCACATTTCTGTCGTGCATTTCCCTGAACATCTGTTCTCAATTTATGCTACCCAGTTCCTGCCTAATAGCACTGTAATTCCCCCTCCCCCAATTAAATATTATCCCACCCTGTCTGCTCCTGTCCCTCTCCATGACTATAATAAAGGTCGGAGTTATGGTCACCATCACTGAAATGCTCTCCCACTGAGAGATCTGCCACCTGGCCTGATTCATTGCCAAGCACCAAGTCCAACCTAGTCTCCCTTCTAGTCAGCCTATCTACATCGAGTCAGGAAACCTATTTAATTCCGTTATGTTCTGAGGATGATGCAACCCTGCACAACTAGGCTGCTGGTACATCTCAGTCCATCCATCCTCCCTCCCTCAACAGATTCCCCTTACTCAGCACCACTGCTCAACAGGGTCCTTGACCAGTGTCAAGCATGTTAGTGGCACTTCTACCCTGCCCCCTTTGCCTCCTTCCTACTAACATACAAGGGTTACTTTTTGTCCTCCTTTCCACCTCAAGCCTCCATCCAAAGCATTCGGACTTGCCATTACTGCCACATCCAGTGTGATGCCACTACCAAAAGCATATTCCCCCTCACCTGTCAGCATTCCTAAGGATCATTCCCTCTGACACCCTGGTCCACTCTTCTATTATCCCAACACTTCTTCCTGTTTTGCACAGTAGCTTCTCATGCAATTGCAGAATGTGACACCTGCCTTTTTTTTTAACTTCCCCTCTCTTCACTATCCAATGGCCCAAACACTCCTTTTCAAGTTTAGCAGCAATTTAGACAGACTTGGACATGAAAAGATACAGCCCTGAAACAGGCCCAACGAGTCTGTGCTGACCAACAACCACCTATTTATACTAATCTTTCTTTAATCCCATATTCCTTAACACATCCCCACCATTCTCCTACCACCTACCTACACTAGGGGAAAATTAGAATTGACCTATCAACCTGTAAGTCTTTGGCTGTGGGAGGAAACCAGAGCACCTGGCAGAAATCCACATGGTCACCAGGAGAACTTACAAACTCCACACAGGCGCTACCCAGAACTGGACCTGGGTTGCTGGTGCTGTGAGGCGAAGGTGCTAACAACTGTGCTGGCCCAATTTACCTGCACTTTCAAAGAGTATACCGTATCGGCTGGTTGTCATGTGCTCACTGGAGACCAAGCGCTGATGCGGTGACTGCTTTGAACAACAGCTTGGCTTTGTGCAAAAGCCTAACAGTTTCCAGTTGCTTTCAATTGCAACAGCACCCCCTCATAATCTCATAGCCATACCTGTCCTGGACTTGCTGTAGTGTTCCAGTGAAATTCAACACAAGCTTGAACAGCATCATTGATTTTAGTCACCCTACAGCCTGCCAGACTGAACATTAATTTCAATGTCGGAGCATCACTGTCCCCCTTTGTTGGTTTGTTACTTGGAAAAAAATAAGGTGCCTGCTCCCTGTTAATGATTTGTGCTTTAGGTCAGGGCTCTTCATTTGCATCAACTTATATAAAAAAAAAAATTCTTCAGTAAGGCTTTGTCTTCTCAGCACACCATTAAGATACTGTTTGACTTTGCTGCATGACCTAGTCATGTATTCTGTGGCCCTGTATCCAATCACCTTGCCTTTATCTTTTTTCTCTTTCCCCACCCCACTTGACTTGATTCACCTGTTACATTATAAACAATTGCGAGTTCAAATGAAGGGTCACTAACGTGGCGTTATTTCTGCTTCTCTCCACAGATGCTTCCGGAGTGCAGCATTTCTTTGTTTTTACTTACAGATGGAATTCTGCAGAAAAGTAGCTGTCCATAACAAATGCTTTCTTTTGAAGAATTGGATTGCTTCAAGAACAGATTGATGCATCCTCGCTCTTAATTCTGGTACCTGAGATTGCATCTTTGGGCAAGTGTGACTTAAAGGATGTCCTGCACATGAGATGTGCCCAGTCTGCACTGTGCACATCAGACCACTGGCTTTGTCATTCTAAGCTGTTTGTCTTCAAGCCTAAACCCAAAAAACAGGCTTAGAGCAAGATATTAAATGATCTTCAAGCCTAAACTGGAACATCCTGACTTCATTAATTCTGTTGTAGAAGAATTCTGGGAACACAGGAAAGCTGCAGTACTAGATACATCAAACTTAAAAAAAAAAAAAAATAAAAAAAACCAGGGACTGGTTTAATTTAAAAATGACAAGGAAATTTAAGTTGTGCTAATAAAACTGTTGGCTCATGCTCATTGGGTTCACAAGCCAAGGGGCAAAAACTGTCTGTCTCAAGCCTGCAGCACCTTTCAATCGAAGTTGAATATCTGAAAGGACTGGTGGTTTGCAGGTGGAAAAAAAACTGAAATTTACACCAAGACTGGCAACAACTTTCCCTGAAGCACTAAAATCTGGTGTTTGACCAGCACACCAAAGGCAAAAGATCTTCACACTGACAAGGAATCAGCAGTGGAAAGTTTGTCTGAGTAGTTTGAAATTCTTTGTGGTCCTAAGTGCACAGTGCATGATACTGCCATCAATCACAAAACAGCCTTTCAAATAAGTGGATGAGAACCCAACTCTGCAGTAAACTGCCATCAAGCAGATTGAAAAAGAACAAAGCCCCTGGAGCCAAAATAAAAAAAAAAAAATCCGGACTGTTCCATCAACAATGGGTTCACTCTTGTGTTTTTATTGCTGGGAAGATTGTGGTGAGAGAAATTCTGAATGAATGGCTTCTGCCTACCATTTTGTCTAAGACCATTTTAGAGCCAGTATAGCTTCAGAGCAAACGGGCACCAAAAACATTCAATTGACACTAGTAATTGGAGAGCAAAACAAAGACCTGTATGTTTTTAATTTGCTGTGCCTGAGTAAGGCATTTGACAGTCATCAGATGGACTTCAAATATTTCATATACTTTAGCCCACCCAGATTCCTAGCTTCTGTGAAGCAGTTGCATGAAAGTAAACTTCAAGTCCAGCAAAAGTGACCTTCCATCCCCTTGTGTATCTCTAATGGTATAGGCTGGCTCCAACCATGTTGACCATCTTTTTGAGCATAATTCTGCAGCAGGCAATGCCAGAGTTTACGGAGGGTGTTTATGTAAGCAGCTGGACTGAAACCCTTTTCAAACTTGTCTTCAGGCTCCAATACAAAGACTGTTCTGTGCAATTTTCAGTCATTTCACAGCACTTTGTTTGCCCACAGTCAAATACAACACTTTTTTTTTTTTGGAGCCAGCACAACTGTCGGGGTGAAGGAGCAATCTAAGCAGAATACAGATAACTTTGACAATGTTTGGCTAACAAGGCTGAAGGCTTTAAAAGAATTTACTGATTTGGGGAGCACCCTCTAGTTTGATGCCAGCATTGTCTATTTCCTAGTCTAGCATATTTAATCATAAAGAAAAAAAATTTGGTAGGCTTAACCTGTGGACAGAAGGGGACAAATCCATTCTCCTTGCTGCTCATGTGGCTGGTACTAATGTGTCCTGTAATGCTGTCTGTGTATAACTTGAAGAGCACTCCCATCACTGCCTTGGCAGTTTCAAGATCTGCTGGCAGGACTGCATCACAAAATTTTCATGGAAACAACCAACAGGAGCATCAAGCCCATCCTCCTGCTAAGCTTAGTGTTGGACATGTAATGTTGCCCACATAGGCTCTAGTCATCTGCCCAAGCTGCTCTTGTATGGAGATGACCAGAAGTAGAGGGGCCTCATGCAAATGTTGCAGGGGCTCCTTGGAATTTCCTCAACCATATCAACCATCGCCAGTGGAAAATGCAGGCCATAAATTGTGTTGCCAGGAGATAGTACAGTTTGAGCAGTACTGGCAACTTGGAGTGGAAAACAAGGATGAATTGATATATCCAATTGCCCCCAGCAGCAACACTAATTAGTACGTTCTGTGGGAGAATTGGCTGGTGACTGGCCTGACTAGCCAGCAGGAGGTCTGGAACTAATAACTTCAAAGTTCCCAAAATCGTTCTCTGCCAAGAGTAGTAATTGCATTGGAGTTGTACAGTACATTGTAGCTCCTGGAACTTTTGTCCTTTTTTTAGTGTATGGAAGTTTGACGCATGCCAGGAATACCATCATGCCCATAATGAGTTGTCAACCTACTGAAGCAACAACTCAAGACTATTTGTATGCCATAGAGCAGAAGCAGCATCTGATGGAGCGAAGCATCCTGCAAGTAAGAAATCAGATCTAAACTTTGCAATTGTACCACATTAGGTGTTAATAGCAGTGGACAATTCAAATAAAGAGCTGGCTGTACAAATATTTCCACTGAGTGGTGGGGGATCCTCTATCAGAAATATGAAGCATTGCATGTGGCAGTTTTAAAGCAACTGAATTGACTACATGATATCAAATAGTGCAAAGGTTGCAGATCCGACCAACACTCTGGCAGTTAAGACGTCTGCCAGGCATATGTAACTGTCATAATTAAAGTGCAACAACGAGCTAGGAATGTGTGGCGAGGGTTCTGAGTGTGGCGAGGGTTCTGAGTGTGGCGAGGGTTCTGAGTGTGGCGAGGGTTCTGAGTGTGGCGAGGGTTCTGAGTGTGGCGAGGGTTCTGAGTGTGGCGAGGGTTCTGAGTGTGGCGAGGGTTCTGAGTGTGGCGAGGGTTCTGAGTGTGGCGAGGGTTCTGAGTGTGGCGAGGGTTCTGAGTGTGGCGAGGGTTCTGAGTGTGGCGAGGGTTCTGAGTGTGGCGAGGGTTCTGAGTGTGGCGAGGGTTCTGAGTGTGGCGAGGGTTCTGAGTGTGGCGAGGGTTCTGAGTGTGGCGAGGGTTCTGAGTGTGGCGAGGGTTCTGAGTGTGGCGAGGGTTCTGAGTGTGGCGAGGGTTCTGAGTGTGGCGAGGGTTCTGAGTGTGGCGAGGGTTCTGAGTGTGGCGAGGGTTCTGAGTGTGGCGAGGGTTCTGAGTGTGGCGAGGGTTCTGGGTGTGGCGAGGGTTCTGGGTGTGGCGAGGGTTCTGGGTGTGGCGAGGGTTCTGGGTGTGGCGAGGGTTCTGGGTGTGGCGAGGGTTCTGGGTGTGGCGAGGGTTCTGGGTGTGGCGAGGGTTCTGGGTGTGGCGAGGGTTCTGGGTGTGGCGAGGGTTCTGGGTGTGGCGAGGGTTCTGGGTGTGGCGAGGGTTCTGGGTGTGGCGAGGGTTCTGGGTGTGGCGAGGGTTCTGGGTGTGGCGAGGGTTCTGGGTGTGGCGAGGGTTCTGGGTGTGGCAAAGCCTCCCCTCTTGTGTTTATATACTCATTTCTTGAGTTTAATTTCACGAGCAGCTGCCACTTTTATTCGGCTCACGCCTTAAGTTAGTGTCCATCCATGTCCGCTTGCCTTTCCAGCTCGGATTATCAGTGGGATTGCAATGAATAGCATGTGCTATTAATTTTGCAATGAGTATATCGAATTGAAGGATCAGTCGTGTCTAAGGGCTGGACAAAGTTTGGATTTTAGGGCGGGAGCCATCAAGAAGATTCAGAGGTTCGGTCGGGGGTGGGGGTGTTTTGGGTAGGTTAGGAATAGGTGGGGGGTGGTTGGGGAAGTTTGGTCGATTAGGACTAGGGTTAGCTTTGGTTTAGGGTTCGGTCTGGGGGGGTTTTAGACTTAGGATTGGGGGGGTTTTAGGGTAGGGTTTAGGCGTTATGTGTTAGGGTTAGGGTAGGCGTTAGGGTTAGGCGTTAGGGTTAGGGTAGGTGTTAAGGTTAGGGTAGGGGTTAGGTGGTAGGCGTTAGGGTTAGGCGTTAGGGTTAGGGTTAGGGTAGGCGTTAGGTTTAGGCGTTAGGTTTAGGCGTTAGGTTTAGGCGTTAGGTTTAGGCGTTAGGTTTAGGGTGGGGGTTAGGCGTTGGGGTTAGGTGCTAGGCTTTAGGGTTAGGGTAGGTGTTAGGGTTAGGGTTAGGCGTTGGGGTTAGGGTAGGTGTTAGGGTTAGGTGTTAGGGTAGGTGTTAGGGTTAGGCGTTAGGGTAGGGTTAGGGTTAGGTGCTAGGCGTTAGGGTTAGGCGTTAGGGTTGGGGTGGGTGTTAGGGTTAGGCGTTAGGGTTGGGGTGGGTGTTAGGGTTAGGCGTTAGGGTTGGGGTGGGTGTTAGGGTTAGGCGTTAGGGTTGGGGTGGGTGTTAGGGTTAGGCGTTAGGGTTAGGGTGGGTGTTAGGGTTAGGCGTTAGGGTTAGGTGCTAGGCATTAGGGTTAGGTGCTAGGCTTTAGGGTTAGGGTAGGTGTTAGGGTTAGGTTTAGGCGTTAGGTTTAGGCGTTAGGTTTAGGCGTTAGGTTTAGGCGTTAGGTTTAGGCGTTAGGTTTAGGCGTTAGGTTTAGGCGTTAGGTTTAGGCGTTAGGTTTAGGCGTTAGGTTTAGGCGTTAGGTTTAGGCGTTAGGTTTAGGGTGGGGGTTAGGCATTAGGGTTAGGTGCTAGGCATTAGGGTTAGGTGCTAGGCTTTAGGGTTAGGTTTAGGGTTAGGGTTAGGCGTTGGGGTTAGGGTAGGCGTTAGGGTTAGGCGTTAGGGTAGGTGTTAGGGTTAGGCGGTAGGGTTAGGGTTAGGTGCTAGGCGTTAGGGTTAGGCGTTAGGGTTGGGGTGGGTGTTAGGGTTAGGCGTTAGGGTTAGGGTGGGTGTTAGGGTTAGGCGTTAGGGTTAGGTGCTAGGCTTTAGGGTTAGGGTACACAGGGTTAGGGTTAGGGTTAGGCGTTAGGGTAGGTGTTAGGGTTAGGCATTAGGGTAGGGTTAGGGTTAGGTGCTAGGCGTTAGGGTTAGGCGTTAGGGTTAGGGTGGGTGTTAGGGTTAGGCGCTAGGCGTTAGGGTTAGGCGCTAGGGTTAGGCGCTAGGGTTAGGCGCTAGGGTTACGCATTAGGTTTGGGGGTTGGGGTTACGCATTAGGTTTGGGGGTTAGAGTTAGTGTTGGGCGTTCGGGCTGGAGTTACGTGTTGGAGTTAGGTTTAGGGTTACGTGTTGGAGTTGGGGCGTTAGGCTTTGGAATTAAGCCTTCTGGTTGGGTCTGGATCCAGGGGTAAGTGTTACATTGATGTTATGGCGGGGTTTGGGCTAGGGTTGGGGCTGGGGTCCGGCCATTGGTTTTGGGGTTAGATTTTAGGGTCCTGGATGGGTCTGGGGCGGGGGTTACATGAGTGTTGTGGGGATTGGGGTTAGGGCTAGGGTTAGGGCACCAATTTTCTTTGGGTAGATGGGCTACTTCTAAGGCTGGTGTTATTATCCGAGATGGTTGTGGATGGTGTGCTGTGTTCCCATGGATTCGGGATATGTGGAGTTCAGGATTGTTTTGGATGTGTTACGTTTTAAGTATGGGTGAAGAAATATTTGCTGTTCTACATTTGGTTCAGACCCTTTGGTAACTGGGTTTGTAATGTTAAGATCCACCATCTCTCTTTCCTTTTCCTTTGTATTGGTGTCCAATTCAAGTTAGTTTCAAGCCCCATGATTTCCAGGGACTGAATTCCATGTTGCATAAAATGTCTGGTTATCGCCTTGTCTTCCTTCCCTGTCCGGATGGAACTAAGGTGTCCCGTAAATCTAGTTCTTAAAGTGTTCCCTGTTTCTCCGATATATAAAATGTGGCACTGTTTACATCGAATTGCATAGACTACATTTTGTTGCTCGCATGTAATTCTTTGCTTTATTAAAGCGGTTTTTCCTGTGTTCTCGTTTTGCAAGATTTTTAAGACCTTTAGGTGTTTACATGTTCCACATTGTCTGTCACCGCAATTTGGTACGGTTTGTGCCTTTACGCTACTGGTGACCAATAGGTCTTTTAGGTTTTTGCCTCTTTTGAAAGCTGATGTTATGCTATATTGGCTCAGTGAGTTAACATCCCCTTTTAACTTTTCAAAATGGTTTCTCACTACCCTATTTATCTGTTGAGTTGTTGCGCCGTATGTTGTAACAAGTGGTAGTCTTGTAGTTGGCCTATACCGTGGCTGTGGGTTCTCCATCTCCCTCAGGAAATTGGACTTGATATGTCTGAGGAATCTCTTTGTGTACCCCCTCCGTCTCAGTGCGGTGAAAAGGGTGGTGACCGCTTTGTTGAAATCTTCTAGTTTTGTGGATATGCGGTGGAACCGCATGAGTTGTGACTTTACCAGTCCCCTAAAGGTGTGCCTGGGATGATGGCTTTTAGTGTGCAGGAGTGTATGTGTGTCAGTTACTTTGAAGAATACCTTTGTTGCTAATTTGTGACTGTTGTTCTCTAGTGGCAACTTAAAAACTGTAGTGTCGAGAAAGTCAATGCTTTCCTTGTGTGTTGTGGCTTTAATTTTAATGGAGGGGTGATGATTATTGAGAGTGTTGATGAAATCTTCTAATTCTGATTCTGTGTGGGTCCAAACCCCCCATATATCATCCAAGTACCTATAATAGCACATTGGGCGCTTGGGACACTTTTTGAAGACACTCTCCTCCCAGTCTGCCATGTAAATGTTTGCATAGGCCGGGGCAAACTTTTTACCCATAGCTGTGCCCTTAATTTGGAGGTACGATTCCCCATCGAATTCAAAGTCATTTTTTGTTAAACCCAGATGTAGTAGCTGAATTATAGCTTCATCTGGTCTTTTAGGGTGGGGAAATTTAGCAAGGGCATTTTTAACTGCCTGTATACCTCTGTTTGTTTCTATATTTGTATATAGGCTTTCGATGTCCATGGTAAAAAGAAGGGCATTAGGGGGTACGGTCAACGAGTTAACTATTTCTGTGAAGTGATATGTGTCCTTGATATAACTGGGATGTTTCTGGGCCAAGGGGTTCAGGAATGAATCAATGTATTCAGCTACCCTGTAGGATTCACTGCCACAGTCTGACACAATGGGTCTTCCCGGTGGTATCTCCCCTGGAATTGTCCATGTATCTGGATGTTTATGTATTTTGGGCAGTATGTAAAACTTTCTGGGCCGCGGTTGTTCCCCTCTCAGGTATTCAACCTGTTTCTGTTTAATAAATTTAGACTTATGGAGTCGTTCTAATATATTGTCAATCTCTTTGTGTTTCCTGAAAGATGGGTTTTGTTAATTTAATGTAGTGGTCCGTGTTATTTAATTGTCTGTGTGCTTCAAACAGGTACTGTTGTTTGTCCATGAGAACTATACTACTGCCCTTATCTGCTGGTTTTATAACTATGTTCGGGTTAGTTTTTAATTCCCTAATCGCCTGCCTTTCTCTTCTGGTGAGATTCTGTTTATCTTTTAATATGGGGATTTTTTCTATTTCCTTTTGAGTTACACTCATAAAATTTACTATCTCTGGGTGTATTTCAGTGTCTTCTGGGGTCCAGTCCGATGACGGCATGAAGGGTTGTTTGTCTGTAATTGAGTCCCTAAAGTAATCTGTGAGTTTAATTCTTCTGTAAAAGCTTTCTAAGTCATTCTGAATCTGCTTTTTACATGGCTTTGTGACCGGCACAAATGTAAGACCCTTGTTTAGGACCCCTTTCTGTGTTTCTGTAGGGGTAAAGAGTTTGGAAATATTGACAATAGTTTCTCCTAAGTTAAGGCACCGCTTTTCTAGGGTTGCAGTACTATTTAGTTTAAATGTTTCATCCATTTATTGATCATGATCAGTGCCGTGTTCTCCGTCCAGTGAATGTGATCCCTGCTTACCCTGAAGGACCTGGCAGCTATGGCTGGTATGTAAGATTGGGTTTTAATGAATTGATTTAACTGACGGATTGTATCCTTTTCCCCTTCTGGGAGTGATTGGCTGAAATTTATTTCGGGCACCCAAATCTGTGCATTAGGGAATTTAGTTTTAGCCACTTTTAGGAGAATTTGTAGTTGCTTAATTGCAGTCAGTGGTCTTTGCGTGCGGTGGTTAATGCCAATTGCCAGCACCACTTTCTTAATTTCTGGGGAAGGTTGTAACTTGTTTAGGACAGCCGTGGCATGAATGAATTTAGCTCCTGGAAAGCTGTCAATTTGTGTGATTGGGTTTGGGCAGCTTTTTATTTGGGAGAGATTAGAGTCCCCCATGATCAAGATTGGTTTAACAGGTTTGAGTTGCCAATTTCTGTTTTTCTGGCAAGTATTAGGATGCCTTGTCACTGGCTGTGGATTGTCTCTATCAGTGTCCGATTCAGAATGGTCGTCACTCTGTCCTTGTAGCGGGGGTGAGCGTGTCGTCACCGTCTCGGGGTCCACCCTGACAGGCGCAGGGCCTGCGGATGCAGTCACAGAATTTGTCTGTGAGGTCGAGGATGTCGCTTGAGTTCGGCTCCTGCTTTGCCTCTGTGGTGGGGGTGTCCCTGTAGCCCTAGGGTGTACACTCGTAGGGGAGGGGTTCATCTGTCCAGTGGAGGGGGCCGTTGTGGAAGTCGAGGCTGTCGGCTCATTCCGGCCTTCTCTCTGTCTTTGCGGGAGGGGTTCACGTACCACTGTAATGTCGGGGTACCAATTAACTAAGGGGGTTGGCAGTGGAGTTGGAGAGGTTGGCCTGGTTTGGTCCTGTCTCTGTGGCACGGGCTGTTCTTCTACCACGGTCTGAGGGAAGCAATGTGTGGGGGAGCGACTCGTCGATGGTCTGGGGGGGTGGGGAAGGGGATGGCTCGGTCTGGTGGAGGTTGGGACTCGGTGTGTGCGATTAGTCATAGTCCGGTTCGGTATAGCCAGCTGTCGGTCGTTCCCCTCGCTCTGCCGAGGCCTTTGAGGCTCGGACTCTTGGGAAGCAGGCATGATGTCGAGGTTCAAGGTGGTGGCCACATTGGAGGTCCGGGTACCCGGTCTATGGGGCAAGGCAGTCCTGGTCTGTGGGCTGACCTGCTGTCCTGTGTTTTTCCGTGTGGCCAGATGCCGGATGTGTTTTCTTACCACATCCATTGTTTGAGCTTTGAATCTGTTCTTAAGATTCTTTTTATTCCAATTTATTGCTTTGGCAATGGCTTCCTGGAGCCGGTCAGTAATTTCTGTTGTTTGCCAGTCATCATCCAATTTCTTGAGGTTAATTTGGTAATGCTCAATTAGAATTTGTCTTGTTTGTTTTGCCCAGTTTTCTGAATTTAAAGCCAATTTTCTCAGCGTTTCCCGTGATGGGTTTGCTGGCTTTATAAAAAATGTTAATTTATCTGATTGTCTTATAATGCCTTTAGGAGGCTCCCTTTGGCTCTCTAGTAACACTAAATGGTGAATCGTCTGGGCTATTTTATAAATTAATCTAACCGTTGTAGCAAAACTATCTCTAATTAAATTACCTCTACCTACTGGAACCGTGTGTGCGTAATTCCTGCGTGGTGGGAAAGGCCCACGTTTTCTTTGTGTATTCCGTTGCATTGTCTGGGTGTAAAATGTGCAAGAAAAGTTACTGTGGGATGTCCCCTCGTAACAATACTCTACCGCACTAAGGTTCTCCGGTGTCCCAAAGTCCCTCTGCCCGGTCGCTCCTTCTCTCTCTCCTTCTCTCTCTCCTTCCCCAGGGAGGTTCTCCGGCGTCCCGAAGTCCCTCT
>NC_090386.1:103486348-103493848 GCF_036365525.1 Heterodontus francisci
AGGGTTAGGGTAGGTGTTAGGGTTAGGGTAGGCGTTAGGGTAGGTGTTAGGGTTAGGCGTTAGGGTAGGGTTAGGGTTAGGTGCTAGGCGTTAGGGTTAGGCGTTAGGGTTGGGGTGGGCATTAGGGTAGGGTTAGGGTTAGGTGCTAGGCGTTAGGGTTAGGCGTTAGGGTTGGGGTGGGTGTTAGGGTTAGGGTGGGTGTTAGGGTTAGGCGTTAGGGTTAGGGTGGGTGTTAGGGTTAGGCGTTAGGGTTAGGTGCTAGGCATTAGGGTTAGGTGCTAGGCTTTAGGGTTAGGGTACACGTTAGGGTTAGGCGTTGGGGTTAGGGTAGGTGTTAGGGTTAGGGGTTAGGGTTAGGTGCTAGGCGTTAGGGTTAGGCGTTAGGGTTGGGGTGGGTGTTAGGGTTAGGCGTTAGGGTTAGGGTGGGTGTTAGGGTTAGGCGTTAGGGTTAGGTGCTAGGCATTAGGGTTAGGTGCTAGGCTTTAGGGTTAGGGTACACGTTAGGGTTAGGCGTTGGGGTTAGGGTAGGTGTTAGGGTTAGGGGTTAGGGTTAGGTGCTAGGCGTTAGGGTTAGGCGTTAGGGTTAGGGTGGGTGTTAGGGTTAGGCGTTAGGGTTAGGGTGGGTGTTAGGGTTAGGGTTAGGTGCTAGGCATTAGGGTTAGGTGCTAGGCTTCAGTGTTAGGGTACACGTTAGGGTTAGGCGTTGGGGTTAGGGTAGGTGTTAGGGTTAGGCGTTAGGGTTAGGTGCTAGGCGTTAGGGTTAGGCGTTAGGGTTAGGTGCTAGGCGTTAGGGTTAGGGTGGGTGTTAGGGTTAGGCGTTAGGGTAGGCGTTAGGGTAGGCGTTAGGGTAGGCGTTAGGGTAGGTGTTAGGGTTAGGCGTTAGGGTTAGGCGTTAGGGTTAGGCGTTAGGGTTAGGCGTTAGGGTTAGGCGTTAGGGTTAGGCGTTAGGGTTAGGCGTTAGGGTTAGGCGCTAGGGTTAGGCGCTAGGCGTTAGGGTTCGGCGTTAGGGTTAGGTGCTAGGCGTTAGGGTTCGGCGTTAGGGTTAGGTGCTAGGCGTTAGGGTTACGCATTAGGTTTGGGGGTTGGGGTTGGGCGTTGGGGTTACGCATTAGGTTTGGGGGTTAGAGTTAGTGTTGGGCCTTCGGGCTGGAGTTACGTGTTGGAGTTAGGTTTAGGGTTACGTGTTGGAGTTGGGGCGTTAGGCTTTGGAATTAAGCCTTCTGGTTGGGTCTGGATCCAGGGGTAAGTGTTACATTGATGTTATGGGGGGGTTTGGGCTAGGGTTGGGGCTGGGGTCCGGCCATTGGTTTTGGGGTTAGATTTTAGGGTCCTGGATGGGTCTGGGGCGGGGGTTACATGAGTGTTGTGGGGATTGGGGTTAGGGCTAGGGTTAGGGCACCAATTTTCTTTGGGTAGATGGGCTACTTCTAAGGCTGGTGTTAGGGTGAGGGTGGGGGTGGGGGTGGGGGTGGGGGTTGGGGTTGGGGTGAATGGGCAGTAGGGGTGGGAAAGCCTCCCCTCTTGTGTTTATATACTCATTTCTTGAGTTTAATTTCACGAGCAGCTGCCACTTTTATTCGGCTCACGCCTTAAGTTAGTGTCCATCCATGTCCGCTTGCCTTTCCAGCTCGGATTATCAGTGGGATTGCAATGAATAGCATGTGCTATTAATTTTGCAATGTGTATATCGAATTGAAGGATCAGTCGTGTCTAAGGGCTGGACAAAGTTTGGATTTTAGGGCGGGAGCCATCAAGAAGATTCAGAAGTTCGGTCGGGGGTGGGGGTGTTTTGGGTAGGTTAGGAATAGGTGGGGGGTGGTTGGGGAAGTTTGGTCGATTAGGACTAGGGTTAGCTTTGGTTTAGGGTTCGGTCTGGGGGGGTTTTAGACTTAGGATTGGGGGGGTTTTAGGGTAGGGTTTAGGCGTTATGTGTTAGGATTAGGGTAGGCGTTAGGGTTAGGGTTAGGCGTTAGGGTAGGTGTTAAGGTTAGGGTAGGGGTTAGGTGCTAGGCGTTAGGGTTAGGGTAGGCGTTAGGGTTAGGTGCTAGGCGTTAGGGTTAGGCGTTAGGGTTAGGGTGGGTGTTAGGGTTAGGCGTTAGGTTTAGGGTGGGGGTTAGGCGTTAGGGTTAGGTGCTAGGCATTAGGGTTAGGTGCTAGGCTTTAGGGTTAGGGTAGGGGTTAGGGTAGGGGTTAGGGTAGGGGTTAGGGTAGGGGTTAGGGTAGGGGTTAGGGTAGGGGTTAGGGTAGGGGTTAGGGTAGGGGTTAGGGTAGGGGTTAGGGTAGGGGTTAGGGTAGGGGTTAGGGTAGGGGTTAGGGTAGGGGTTAGGGTAGGTGTTAGGGTAGGTGTTAGGGTAGGTGTTAGGGTAGGTGTTAGGGTAGGTGTTAGGGTAGGTGTTAGGGTAGGTGTTAGGGTAGGTGTTAGGGTAGGCGTTAGGGTAGGCGTTAGGGTAGGCGTTAGGGTAGGCGTTAGGGTAGGCGTTAGGGTAGGCGTTAGGGTAGGCGTTAGGGTAGGCGTTAGGGTAGGCGTTAGGGTAGGCGTTAGGGTAGGCGTTAGGGTTAGGCGTTAGGGTTAGGCGTTAGGGTTAGGCGTTAGGGTTAGGGTGGGTGTTAGGGTTAGGCGTTAGGGTTAGGTGCTAGGCATTAGGGTTTAGGTTTAGGGCTTGGGTTAGGGGTTAGGGATTAGGGGTTAGGGTTAGGGTTAGGGTTAGGGATTAGGGATTAGGGTTAGGGTTAGGGATTAGGGTTAGGGATTAGGGTTAGGGATTAGGGTTAGGGATTAGGGTTTAGGGATTAGGGATTAGGGTTTAGGGATTAGGGTTTGGGATAGGGTTAGGGTTAGGGATTAGGGTTAGGGTTAGGGTTTAGGGATTGGGTTAGGGGTTAGGGTTAGGGATTAGGGATTAGGGTTAGGGTTTAGGGTTAGGGTTAGGGTTAGGGTTTAGGGTTAGGGTTAGGGGTTAGGGGTTAGGGGTTAGGGTTAGGGCTGGGGCTGGGGCTGGGGCTGGGGCTGGGGCTGGGGCTAGGGCTAGGGCTAGGGCTAGGGTTAGGGTTAGGGTTAGGGTGAATGGGCAGTAGGGGTGGGAAAGCCTCCCCTCTTGTGTTTATATACTCATTTCTTGAGTTTAATTTAGGGTTAGGGTTAGGGTCAGGGTCAGGGTCAGGGCTAGGGTCAGGGCTAGGGTCAGGGCTAGGGTCAGGGCTAGGGTCAGGGCTAGGGTCAGGGCTAGGGTCAGGGCTAGGGCCGGGGCTGGGGCTGGGGCTGGGGTTAGGGTTAGGGTTAGGGTCAGGGTCAGGGCTAGGGTCAGGGTTAGGGTTAGGGTTAGGGCAAGGGTTAGGGCAAGGGCTAGGGCTAGGGCTAGGGTTAGGGCTAGGGCTAGGGTTAGGGTTAGGGTTAGGGTTAGGGTTGGGTGAATGGGCAGTAGGGGTGGGAAAGCCTCCCCTCTTGTGTTTATATACTCATTTCTTGAGTTTAATTTCACGAGCAGCTGCCACTTTTATTCGGCTCACGCCTTAAGTTAGTGTCCATCCATGTCCGCTTGCCTTTCCAGCTCGGATTATCAGTGGGATTGCAATGAATAGCATGTGCTATTAATTTTGCAATGAGTATATCGAATTGAAGGATCAGTCGTGTCTAAGGGCTGGACAAAGTTTGGATTTTAGGGCGGGAGCCATCAAGAAGATTCAGAGGTTCGGTCGGGGGTGGGGGTGTTTTGGGTAGGTTAGGAATAGGTGGGGGGTGGTTGGGGAAGTTTGGTCGATTAGGACTAGGGTTAGCTTTGGTTTAGGGTTCGATCTGGGGGGGTTTTAGACTTAGGATTGGGGGGGTTTTAGGGTAGGGTTTAGGCGTTATGTGTTAGGATTAGGGTAGGCGTTAGGGTTAGGCGTTAGGGTTAGGGTAGGTGTTAAGGTTAGGGTAGGGGTTAGGTGCTAGGCGTTAGGGTTAGGTGCTAGGCGTTAGGGTTAGGTGCTAGGCGTTAGGGTTAGGCGTTAGGGTTAGGCGTTAGGGTTAGGCGTTAGGGTTAGGGTGGGTGTTAGGTTTAGGCGTTAGGTTTAGGGTGGGGGTTAGGCGTTAGGGTTAGGTGCTAGGCGTTAGGGTTAGGGTGGGTGTTAGGGTTAGGCGTTAGGGTTAGGGTAGGTGTTAGGTTTAGGCGTTAGGTTTAGGCGTTAGGTTTAGGGTGGGGGTTAGGCGTTAGGGTTAGGTGCTAGGCGTTAGGGTTAGGTGCTAGGCATTAGGGTTAGGGTTAGGTGTTAGGGTAGGTGTTAGGGTTAGGCGTTAGGGTAGGGTTAGGGTTAGGTGCTAGGCGTTAGGGTTAGGCCTTAGGGTTGGGGTGGGTGTTAGGGTTAGGCGTTAGGGTTAGGGTGGGTGTTAGGGTTAGGTGCTAGGCATTAGGGTTAGGTGCTAGGCATTAGGGTTAGGGTAGGTGTTAGGGTTAGGGTTAGGCGTTGGGGTTAGGGTTAGGCGTTGGGGTTAGGGTAGGCGTTAGGGTTAGGTGTTAGGGTTAGGCGTTAGGGTAGGGTTAGGGTTAGGTGCTAGGCGTTAGGGTTAGGCCTTAGGGTTGGGGTGGGTGTTAGGGTTAGGCGTTAGGGTTAGGGTGGGTGTTAGGGTTAGGCGTTAGGGTTAGGTGCTAGGCATTAGGGTTAGGTGCTAGGCATTAGGGTTAGGGTAGGTGTTAGGGTTAGGGTTAGGCGTTGGCGTTAGGGTTAGGCGTTAGGGTTAGGCGTTAGGGTTAGGCGTTAGGGTTAGGGTTAGGGTTAGGCGTTAGGGTAGGGTTAGGCGTTAGGGTAGGGTTAGGCGTTAGGGTTGGGGTAGGTGTTAGGGTTAGGCGTTAGGGTAGGTGTTAGGGTTAGGCGTTAGGTTAGGGTTAGGTGCTAGGCGTTAGGGTTAGGCGTTAGGGTTAGGGTGGGTGTTAGGGTTGGGCGTTGGGGGTTGGGCGTTGGGGGTTGGGCGTTGGGGGTTGGGGGTTGGGCGTTGGGGGTTGGGCGTTGGGGGTTGGGCGTTGGGGGTGGGCATTGGGGTTGGGCGTTGGGGTTGGGCGTTGGGCGTTGGGGTTGGGCGTTGGGGTTGGGTGTTAGGGTTACGCATTAGGTTTGGGGGTTAGAGTTAGTGTTGGGCGTTCGGGCTGGAGTTACGTGTTGGAGTTAGGTTTAGGGTTACGTGTTGGAGTTGGGGCGTTAGGCTTTGGAATTAAGCCTTCTGGTTGGGTCTGGATCCAGGGGTAAGTGTTACATTGATGTTATGGGGGGGTTTGGGCTAGGGTTGGGGCTGGGGTCCGGCCATTGGTTTTGGGGTTAGATTTTAGGGTCCTGGATGGGTCTGGGGCGGGGGTTACATGAGTGTTGTGGGGATTGGGGTTAGGGCTAGGGTTAGGGCACCAATTTTCTTTGGGTAGATGGGCTACTTCTAAGGCTGGTGTTATTATCCGAGATGGTTGTGGATGGTGTGCTGTGTTCCCATGGATTCGGGATATGTGGAGTTCAGGATTGTTTTGGATGTGTTACGTTTTAAGTATGGGTGAAGAAATATTTGCTGTCCTACATTTGGTTCAGACCCTTTGGTAACTGGGTTTGTAATGTTAAGATCCACCATCTCTCTTTCCTTTTCCTTTGTATTGGTGTCCAATTCAAGTTAGTTTCAAGCCCCATGATTTCCAGGGACTGAATTCCATGTTGCATAAAATGTCTGGTTATCGCCTTGTCTTCCTTCCCTGTCCGGATGGAACTAAGGTGTCCCGTAAATCTAGTTCTTAAAGTGTTCCCTGTTTCCCCGATATATAAAATGTGGCACTGTTTACATCGAATTGCATAGACTACATTTTGTTGCTCGCATGTAATTCTTTGCTTTATTAAAGCGGTTTTTCCTGTGTTCTCGTTTTGCAAGATTTTTAAGACCTTTAGGTGTTTACATGTTCCACATTGTCTGTCACCGCAATTTGGTACGGTTTGTGCCTTTACGCTACTGGTGACCAATAGGTCTTTTAGGTTTTTGCCTCTTTTGAAAGCTGATGTTATGCTATATTGGCTCAGTGAGTTAACATCCCCTTTTAACTTTTCAAAATGGTTTCTCACTACCCTATTTATCTGTTGAGTTGTTGCGCCGTATGTTGTAACAAGTGGTAGTCTTGTAGTTGGCCTATACCGTGGCTGTGGGTTCTCCATCTCCCTCAGGAAATTGGACTTGATATGTCTGAGGAATCTCTTTGTGTACCCCCTCCGTCTCAGTGCGGTGAAAAGGGTGGTGACCGCTTTGTTGAAATCTTCTAGTTTTGTGGATATGCGATGGAACCGCATGAGTTGTGACTTTACCAGTCCCCTAAAGGTGTGCCTGGGATGATGGCTTTTAGTGTGCAGGAGTGTATGTGTGTCAGTTACTTTGAAGAATACCTTTGTTGCTAATTTGTGACTGTTGTTCTCTAGTGGCAACTTAAAAACTGTAGTGTCGAGAAAGTCAATGCTTTCCTTGTGTGTTGTGGCTTTAATTTTAATGGAGGGGTGATGATTATTGAGAGTGTTGATGAAATCTTCTAATTCTGATTCTGTGTGGGTCCAAACCCCCCATATATCATCCAAGTACCTATAATAGCACATTGGGCGCTTGGGACACTTTTTGAAGACACTCTCCTCCCAGTCTGCCATGTAAATGTTTGCATAGGCCGGGGCAAACTTTTTACCCATCGCTGTGCCCTTAATTTGGAGGTAAGATGCCCCATCGAATTCAAAGTCATTTTTTGTTAAACCCAGATGTAGTAGCTGAATTATAGCTTCATCTGGTCTTTTAGGGTGGGGAAATTTAGCGAGGGCATTTTTAACTGCCTGTATACCTCTGTTTGTTTCTATATTTGTATATAGGCTTTCGATGTCCATGGTAAAAAGAAGGGCATTAGGGGGTACGGTCAACGAGTTAACTATTTCTGTGAAGTGATATGTGTCCTTGATATAACTGGGATGTTTCTGGGCCAAGGGGTTCAGGAATGAATCAATGTATTCAGCTACCCTGTAGGATTCACTACCACAGTCTGACACAATGGGTCTTCCCGGTGGTATCTCCCCTGGAATTGTCCATGTATCTGGACGTTTATGTATTTTGGGCAGTATGTAAAACTTTCTGGGCCGCGGTTGTTCCCCTCTCAGGTATTCAACCTGTTTCCGTTTAATAAATTTAGACTTATGGAGTCGTTCTAATATATTGTCAATCTCTTTTTGTGTTTCCTGAAAGATGGGTTTTGTTAATTTAATGTAGTGGTCCGTGTTATTTAATTGTCTGTGTGCTTCAAACAGGTACTGTTGTTTGTCCATGAGAACTATACTACTGCCCTTATCTGCTGGTTTTATAACTATGTTCGGGTTAGTTTTTAATTCCCTGATCGCCTGCCTTTCTCTTCTGGTGAGATTCTGTTTATCTTTTAATATGGGGATTTTTTCTATTTCCTTTTGAGTTACTCTCATAAAATTTACTATCTCTGGGTGTATTTCAGTGTCTTCTGGGGTCCAGTCCGATGACGG
>NC_090387.1:0-2500 GCF_036365525.1 Heterodontus francisci
TTAACCCTAACCCTAACCCTAACCCTAACCCTAACCCTAACCCTAACCCTAACCCTAACCACCCTAACCCTAACCCTAACCCTAACCCTAACCCTAACCCTAACCCTAACCCTAACCCTAACCCTAACCCTAACCCTAACCCTAACCCTAACCCTAACCCTAACCCTAACCCTAACCCTAACCTAACCCTAACCCTAACCCTAACCCTAACCCTAACCCTAACCCTAACCCTACCCTAACCCTAACCCTAACCCTAACCCTAACCCTAACCCTAACCCTAACCCTAACCTAACCCTAACCCTAACCCTAACCCTAACCCTAACCCTAACCTACCCTAACCCTAACCCTAACCCTAACCTACCCTAACCCTAACCCTAACCCTAACCCTAACCCTAACCCTAACCACCTAACCCTAACCCTAACCCTAACCCTAACCCTAACCCTAACCCTAACCCTAACCCTAACCCTAACCCCTAACCCTAACCCTAACCCTAACCCTAACCCTAACCCTAACCCTAACCCTAACCCTAACCCTAACCCTAACCCTAACCCTAACCCTAACCCTAACCCTAACCCTAACCCTAACCCTAACCCTAACCCTAACCCTAACCCTAACCCTAACCCTAACCCTAACCCTAACCCTAACCCTAACCCTAACCCTAACCCTAACCCTAACCCTAACCTAACCCTACCCTAACCCTAACCCTAACCCTAACCCTAACCCTAACCCTAACCCTAACCCTAACCCTAACCCTAACCCTAACCCTAACCCTAACCCTAACCCTAACCCTAACCCTAACCCTAACCTAACCCTAACCCTAACCCTAACCCTAACCCTAACCCTAACCCTAACCCTAACCCTAACCCTAACCCTAACCCTAACCCTAACCCTAACCCTAACCCTAACCCTAACCTAACCCTAACCCTAACCCTAACCCTAACCCTAACCCTAACCCTAACCCTAACCCTAACCCTAACCTAACCCTAACCCTAACCCTAACCCTAACCCTAACCCTAACCCTAACCCTAACCCTAACCCTAACCCTAACCCTAACCCTAACCCTAACCCTAACCCTAACCCTAACCCTAACCCTAACCCTAACCCTAACCCTAACCCTAACCCTAACCCTAACCCTAACCCTAACCCTAACCCTAACCCTAACCCTAACCCTAACCCTAACCCTAACCCTAACCCTAACCCTAACCCTAACCTAACCCTAACCCTAACCCTACCCTAACCCTAACCCTAACCCTAACCCTAACCCTAACCCTAACCTAACCCTAACCCTAACCCTAACCCTAACCCTAACCTAACCCTAACCCTAACCCTAACCCTAACCCTAACCCTAACCCTAACCCTAACCCTAACCCTAACCCTAACCCTAACCCTAACCCTAACCCTAACCCTAACCCTAACCCTAACCCTAACCCTAACCCTAACCCTAACCCTAACCCTAACCTAACCCTAACCCTAACCCTAACCCTAACCCTAACCCTAACCCTAACCCTAACCCTAACCCTACCCTAACCCTAACCCTAACCCTAACCCTAACCCTAACCCTAACCCTAACCCTACCCTAACCCTAACCCTAACCCTAACCCTAACCTAACCTAACCCTAACCCTAACCCTAACCCTAACCCTAACCCTAACCCTAACCCTAACCCTAACCCTAACCCTAACCCTAACCCTAACCCTAACCCTAACCCTAACCCTAACCCTAACCCTAACCCTAACCCTAACCCTAACCCTAACCCTAACCCTAACCCTAACCCTAACCCTAACCCTAACCCTAACCCTAACCCTAACCCTAACCCTAACCCTAACCCTAACCCTAACCCTAACCCTAACCCTAACCCTAACCCTAACCCTAACCCTAACCCTAACCCTAACCCTAACCCTAACCCTAACCCTAACCCTAACCCTAACCCTAACCCTAACCTAACCCTAACCCTAACCCTAACCCTAACCCTAACCCTAACCCTAACCCTAACCCTAACCCTAACCCTAACCCTAACCCTAACCCTAACCTAACCCTAACCCTAACCCTAACCCTAACCCTAACCCTAACCCTAACCCTACCCTAACCTAACCCTAACCCTAACCCTAACCCTAACCCTAACCCTAACCCTAACCCTAACCCTAACCCTAACCCTAACCTAACCCTAACCCTAACCCTAACCCTAACCCTAACCCTAACCCTAACCCTAACCCTAACCCTAACCCTAACCCTAACCCTAACCCTAACCCTAACCCTAACCCTAACCCTAACCCTAACCCTAACCCTAACCCTAACCCTAACCCTAACCCTAACCCTAACCCTAACCCTAACCCTAACCCTAACCCTAACCCTAACCCTAACCCTAACCCTAACCCTAACCCTAACCCTAACCCTAACCCTAACCCTAACCCTAACCCTAACCCTAACCCTAACCCTAACCCTAACCCTAACCCTAACCCTAACCCTAACCCTAACCCTAACCCTAACCCTAACCCTAACC